>NW_026454386.1:0-8873 GCF_943734635.1 Anopheles cruzii
ATTATCCTCGGCTATGTTTGGCTATGTTAAGGAGAACAAAGCGAACGATGGTACATAAACAGAACAAAACTCAACCCTTCACTACGAACCGGCCATCCGGGCAGCTTCTTTCCTGTGGTAGAGTTTCGCGCACCATTAGTTATACCCCGGCGGACAGTTCCAGTAACTAACCGAACCGTCAGTTGAAATTTGATAACATAATGTTTCATTAGTGCATGCCCTTTGTTGGTGAGGTCACAGAGAGGAATGTTTGGAGCGGTTCGCTACATTGGCCGACAATTGCCGAGTCACAGGATAAATGTGGTTTTATGGGCTTTAACTTCGTTTAAATTAAAGTCCTTAGCTAAATCTAAGGCATGCAACAATTCTTCTTTAACAAGTCTACAATCGGTTGGCAAGGAACAGTTCAAATTCATTGCGATTTTGCGGAGAATATGCAACCCCCAACGATCTTCGTGTCAAAATGGATGAATTTTTAAATAAGTACAACAAGTAAATATTTGACATTGCGTGGTCACAGTTGGTTTGACAATGTTGCTGGACTTTTGGTTGTAACTGACTCTCTCAAACTGTTCACTTGTTCTAAATCTTCACTCTCACCTTCTCACACTTCTCTCACTGTGAGTAACTAGAGTCCTTACACAGAGAGCCCCGCCAGGCGAATAGCGACACTCATCCGAGTAGTCGTTATAAGTCGCATGTAAAGAAAAACTAATTTCATCAAAACGCCCCTAGCCTTTTCAAACCACGTAGTGTACGAGACGAAGCCCACTTGAAGTCCTTTCGCTCGGCCATTCGCCACCGGTTCCGTGGTGGTGGCGATTCATTGCCACTTGTGGTGGCGCAAATGAAGGTAAAAAATTAGCACAACACGTCTCTGTCTTGTTCGCAAATTTGTTGTTCTTCCAAACGTCCAGACAAAGCCTCACTTCGCGCACGCACATCAACCCTCTGGCCCTGATGTGACCGTGAAGCGATCGGGGCCCTGATCGCGCAGACAGAGGGACCGAAAATCGCATCACGCAGCGATTTTGTTTCTGGCGATCTTTTCGACAGCGGAAACGTAATGTTTGCATAACTGTACGAAGGCAGCCGGTTGTCTTCCTGTGTCTCGGTAACATCGTGACCCAAAAAGTCTCACAGAGCACCCCAAGATTGCCACCGATTGGCGCGTGTGTGGGGCTCTCGATCGGATCTTCACCGGGTCTGTTGCTCTATGTCACAAATGCGTCACAAGTTTACTGTAATGGCCAGTTCGGGTCATGTGTGCGTGTGAGTGCCCCCCTCGAGAAGCTGTAGACCATTAGAGAGGGTGTTTTTCGGTCTACACGTCCGATCGCCCGCGATCGCGGCCCTTTCGGACACTCTCCCGGCGTTGGATTAAAACGAGCCAAACACTTAACGAGTTTTTTGGCCAAGAATGAGATCGCGACGAAAGCGCGGGGTGTCCTGTGGGAACACACACCCTCGTGCCCGGGAATGCGTCCGCGAGGCCGGTCGGCTGGCCGGACGAGGCCAATAGAGGTTCAAATTAACCATTGTGTGGGGTGAGTTTGATTTTCGGCCGCTGATAATCGCTCGCCGCCAAGTAATGATGATGATGATGCTATTCGGTTGGTCCGTTATGTTTCGGTTGCCCGATGTGATGTGGACCCCGGCGGGAAAAGAAAAGAAAACACACATCACACGCAGCTTTGGTGCGGGCTTCCGAAACGAACCGAACACCGTCGAACCCAACATGACCGAGTTCGGTTGGTCCGGGTTTAGAGTTTGGGCGAGTTCGGCAAGCGGGCAATGTTTATGCTGCTGCTGGCCAGCGACAGAATGTCGCCCGCAAAAGGCCTAAAGCATACACCTCCCACCGGAGCGGCACCCTGGGGCGCTGTGCGCGAGCGAGACAGGGCGCGAGATTTGCACGGCAAGTTGCGTGACGAACCATCATTACGGCGGCGGCGGCCCCGGAGACGGTCACAAACTGGAGCACGAAACGTGTGAGAGCGTGCAGGGCGCGAAGTGGGCCCGCGTTTTTGCTGGCGACAGTCTGTCAGGGCGCCATCGATTGGTTTGAAATTTGGTCCTTTCATGTTCCGTTGTTGACCTTCAACTTTGAAGGTCCCCGACAGCGGTACTGACGAGTTTCGACTCGACTTTCATCGGTCAGTCGGGGGGCGCCTGGAATTCCGAGCTCTACTGAGGGAATTACCTGTGCATCCCGCGGACGCGGAGATCACCGCGAGCGTGTCACGGATGTCAATTGATTGATGATGCTCCGCGGGTGCTGTAATGACGCGGATGTAATGGCGCTACTCTGGGCCCCCTTATTGGGTGGTGACATTGTTTGGTCCGGTCAGAGTGGGGCCAAGTCCGGTCCGGAAGCTATTTTGAGACGCAATCAAAACCGAACAATGACTAATTTCGACTTGCGATCGTTCGGCCATTAGTCGAAGGTACCTTACGTGTGCACGCCATCACCGAACGATCGATAATTTGGTTACACGATAAGAGGCTGACGTGTGCGGGGAAAATTGGTCATTAGGGTCAGAGGGAACAGCAGAAGCGCGGGGCTGCATTTAGTGCACTTTCGTGTACGCCTGGCCGGATTTCCGTGTATTCGGTGCCTAGTGTGTTGCGAGCGTGGGGATGGAAATTGGTTTCGGTCCAGGCAGCACTGAGGATAACTTTCATGGGACCCCACCACTCATTAGATCGCCCAGCGCAAACAGGGCTGAAAGAGGGGGTCCTATTTTAAGAATTAAATTGAGCTGTGGGCTGCCTTTGATGGATAGTCATTTGACGTCATTTATCCACCATACAGACTTCAAATGCAAACATTGTGAACAAGCAGGTCTCAGGTCTGATTGGCCGAATTATGTCCCGGTTTCGTGACTTGTACGCTGGAATCCACCAAAGCCTCATAGTCAAAACCACGTGTCGTTTGAAATTTGAGTTTTTTTTGTGATCTTGATCTTGACCAATTACGTCGCTCATGGTCGAGTCCCCAAAGTACCACGAATTCGGCTTCCATCGTAACTTTCTGGTGCACCCAACACAGGACACGATTCGACTTCGAGAACCGTTTATGGACGAGGTAATTAATTTTTTTCCTATCGATCAAACCCAATTATGTTACGCGCTGGTTCAGGAAGCGGGTCAATCGCTTCCTGTGCCCGTGACCCTGTGGCTATTGACCCCCTTTGGGTTTGCCACGCTCCGCGAAGCTGAAGAATTATGAACAACGGACGACAAGCATCCCCCCGGCCGGACCCGAACGCAAATAAGTGTCCGTCTGTTTGTGCGCTTCTTCGCCGCGCGGCTGGCCGTGTGCTGTTTGCACACACTTTGTTTGCTGCCACGTTTCTAACCATTAATTTTCGACAGAGACCCCAATTAGTGGCCGTCCTTCACATCGCGAGCGACCGACCGAACGGTTGTGTCATTGCCGGCGGCGTCGTCGACGGATGTGCGCTACGTCCGCCGATCGATCGCAAGATCGCGAAGGTTGAACCATACGCGACGCGGAAAGAAAAAGGAAACACGGCCGAAAAGGGATCCCTCTAAGCTCGGTCCGGCCGAAGATTCCGATTCGGATCGGTTACGGATGATTTACGATAGCGCGAAGCGAAGAGGGACGAGAGCAACGACACTCGGGGCAACGAGAGCGCAATAACCCCGGGCACGGCGCGGGAAGCAAAACCAACATAACCTAAACGCATCCGGCGGTCGCAATGTTCGCTGCCGCCAGAAGGACTTCCTTTTTTGGTCTTCTTGGTGGGGCTCTGCGGGAAAAAGAAAACAAAACTATCCGCTCCACAGTAATTAATATCGGCGCCGGTCATTCCCGGGCGTTCCCAGGTAGGCCATAAATCGTAGGATCGCGGCCGGTGAGGAGCTTCCAGCCTGCCAGCTCCCCGCCGGCGTCCACGGAGAATGCCAAAGAAATTGCACCGTCCTGAGATTCCAATATCCAATATCCGCGATGATCAACCTCCCGGTTCCAGAAATCGATCGCAGTCCACCCCCTTCGTCCCCGGTGACAATTTCCGCGAACCTGGGGCCCGTGTCATCGTCCTGGGAATGGCGCCACGACGAACACGCGGCATCTGCAGGGCATCTGACCATCGTGTCGCTGTCATGCGATATCCCCCAGCGGCCGAGCGCCATCTGCCGGGTTGCCTGCGGAAGGGAATGTGCCCTTGCGCGACATAATGCTACCGCAGCACCGGCCAACCATCCCCAAGGGTTCCGATTTCACCTGCCATTCGAGGGCCGCCTAGGGCCACGTCGAAGAAGGTGGCTGATTACAAATCGTTGCTCATTCCGCACTCCGTTTTTCTCAAGGCGACCAGCGGTCCGTTCTTTTTTTATACTTCCAGCGTGTGCTATTAATAGCCCAGCAAACTCCCCTCGCGGGGCCAGTCTTAAAGAATGTGCGGAGAAATTGTGCGGTTTTCCGTTCCTCCCGAGACCCGAGACCGTTCCGGGTGGCTCGCCGTGGCTCGCACTGTGTGTGTTGGAATTAATTAGCAAACGAACAGTTTTACGGCAGAAACGGTATCCTGTTGGTGTGGCGGCCGTGCACAATCCCTATCTCTCGCTCAGGGGTATGTTGAGGAGGCAAAACACAGCCCCCTGGAGGAGGACATCTTTCCGCTAGCCGATGAGTCCATGATAAATGGAAAGCGACGGAGACGACCCCAAAGAGAGGCTGGAAGAAGTATTCTCCCCGGTCTAGGAGGGGTTCCATAAACATAAAACAATCCGCTGCAATTGGCGGGAATGGGAATGATTAACGGATGCGCTCTTGGGCCACGGGGCGCGGCAGCAGCCATTACCTAGGAATCGATCTTCATCCGATCCCGATCTGGTGGCGCCGTACCGCGAGGCGTTTGTTTTTCTCCACCTTATCCCGAAAGCTCCTATCGGCGGGCCCGCTAGAGCTTTCAGCAACCATTTATAACACGCTTTAATTAGTGTCAGAGAGCGGGGCGAGGGCAAGGGCATTTTGTTTGAACTGAAATCCATTAAACCCGCGCCCTGTGACACCCGGACCGGAGGCGACTTATGTTGCGGTTTTCGAGCACGAGTGATGCAACGGCACAATCGGAAGAAGAAAACAACAAATAAATCCATACACAGAATGGTTACAACAACGAGACAAGATGTTGCTGTGCTAATTACAGCCGGGGCGTAAATTGATACCGTCTCCCGGCGGGGCACAGTTAATCAGCCGCTATTAGCCGCCCTAAGTACGGGTGAAGAAATGTGCCATTACACCGTGCCGTCTTCGGTGTGTGTGCAACAGCTGGTGGTGCTGCAGATTCTCGATCACCGTGCGATCCCGTCGTCGTCGGGTCGCTTTAGAACCCGAGAAAGGCACGCTGGAAAGCGGGCTTATGTTGGAGCTTGACGGAGCATCATCGACACGGCATGGCTCCTCGTCCCAGAGGCAACACAGGCACAGGCTCACAATGGGTATGTTTAACGGTGGTGGCAGAGCAGTAAACGCGGTACTTTGGGCAGGACAATGAGCGTGCTACGACGAGATGCATATAATTTGCCCCCGTGGCCAAACGGTTCTCAGGCACGAAATGGGAACGAAACCGAAACCGATGGTCGTCGCCGAGACCGCTTCAAAACGAATGCATGTGAAAGTCCAAAGGCGTGGTCCACTTGTGTTGTGTGTTTCAGATTCGGTAGGTGTTGGCCGACCTTTGCCAATTTTAATAGAATCAGTGCGGTAGTTTCTCCATTTGAACCGGTTTAAACTACCATGCCCAATGCCTATTCAAATGAACAGCATGAAATTTACGTTATTTCTGATGGAAACAGCCTCACGAATATTAACTGGCTCAGGAGTAAAGTATAATTATGCATTTTTTCCGAATTTCAAATCTTTTTGTGCACTTTCGTTAAAATTTACGACCCTAATCGAATCGGCAATCGAACCGATTCAATTTCTGACATCGTTTTCGAACCGGTTATAAGTCGATTTCGAACGGTTGCTGAATCGGTTCTGAACCGGTAGTGAACCGATTTTAAATCGGTTCCGAATTGCTTCACGGAGTGATGTTTTTAACGCAATTTTATGCTTTTTGGACCATTTTGGCCGTTACCAAATCCTGTTCGACTCTACTGGGGTTTACTGTGTATTTCAGCAACCTTAAATGAAAACGGTCATGTGATGCCCTCGGCTAAATTCCCTCGAAACAGTTGATAACGGCCACACTACATCGCCGAAATAAGGACGAAGCCCAAAGCAATTTGTTCGGATAATGTTTATTCCAATCGGAATGGGTAAACAATTGATCGCTGTTTTTCGTGCCCCGTTCACGGTGTATCAATCGCTGCCCAACAAACAATTGCCTCGCTTCCCGAACATTCCCTAAAGTTTCGACCATAAACATTTGTTAGTAAATATTGCCTTTTCTCACCTATATTGTGTTCGGCCCCAGTCGGATTGATCCAACATGTAAATGGTGACCGGGGCTCGCTGGCTCGGTTTCGGCCCTTTTTTCTCGGTTGGTTGCTTGCCGCCTGGAGTCCCAAATTTCGCACAGTCTCGAGCTACGCGCTCCTTTCCCTCGGCAAAGAAAACAATTTGTTTTCGCGTTCCCGGACCCCGGATTTGCCATCGTTTGCTGGAAACTCGTCGCTTACCCGGTCGGTCCGCAGAAGGCAGAAAGACCGAAGACGGAAAACATCGCCAGAGACCAGCATCGGGAGACAACGAACCCGCTAATTAAGATGTAAAGCTATCGATGGGTCTCTCGCGCACCGCGCTTGGTGCGGGTTTATGTTTATTTTTGTGTTTTTTTTCGTAACATGTTTCACTCGTCCTCGGTCTGCTGCGGGCGTCCACGTTCTCTTGCGTCTTGGAGCCACTTCCGTCGATTCACGACACGCGGGGCCCCCTTCAGGGTCGCGGTCGCGGGTGAGAAGATTTTCGACGCTCGAGAAATCGCACCAAACGCACGTTCGGTGCTGCTGCGCCGGCCGCCCATCAATTGTGGCCGCCGAGGCTTCGGAACCAATCTTTAAGTGTATGCCGCCGCCGTGAGGCTCGGACCGGCCACGGGCGTCGCTCTCGTTCCTTTGCGGTTAGTGCGCCTCCCCCCTAAAGTATGGTCTTTGGAGTCGCACCGAATCACCCCGGGGTGTGGCGTTCCTTTTTCCTTTTGTTCCTAAGCGACGAAACAACTCCGACCTTCCGGCGAATGGCCGCATAATGTTGTGCAAATTCCCACACACACGGCGGCAAGTGGCGATTCTTTTCGGCGGAAGAGAATTCCGTCGGCAGCGGATAAAAATGCACATCAACCGTTTGCCGGCCGGCCGGCTCTTCGCATGAAATCGCACAGCAGACGCATGGGAAAACCGTCGTGCCATTTACGATCGCAATGCAACTGCAGCCAACTTCCCCCCCGGCGGGCAGGTGTCTGTTCCTGTCCGCCCTCCGGGACACCGACGCATTAATCCGACGCACCGACGCACCGACGCTTCAGGCGCACTGCGCGTCCGGCACGCGGATGTACGGTGTGTTATTTAATTAAGTAAAATTACTGGAGACAACGGTTCCCCACCGGAGCCGGTGGTTAATTAATCTTCCACCATTCGACGGACACATACGCACGCACACATCGGTCTCTTCCGGCCGGCGAGCGGATGCAGTCGCATATCGAAATGCGTTCGAATCCATCACCGAGACACCGAGAGGGATGATTAATTCAAACGTTAAAAATAGTGTTCGTTATTTCGGATTAACCTTTATGGCCGAGCCGAAGGAAACTCTCGAGCCATCCATCAGAGCCACCGCTCCCGGTGGAAATAGGGTCCGTCCGGTTGGCCTCGCGGACCCCGAGAGTGAGGCGATGATTGATCGATACTGCTCGACTGCTCGAAAGGCTCGCAGGATTGTTGGTGAAAACGGATTATTGATTCGCGATTTAACGCGAACGACCGTGGCCGGCCAAAGATGAGCTGAATGATGATGATGATGATGATGATCATAATGATGGTGATGCTTGGCTGATGCTTGGCTATTTAGCTTCATCCACGGCGCTCGCAGGATAGATCCGCCGGCACAGGTACGCCGTTATAAACGAGGCCATCTTCAAATTAATGAGTTTCAATATCCCGCGTGGAGCGCCCTGTAGATGGTCTCTGGCGGGCCATAAGGCGACCGTTTTAAACCCTCCTCAGCATATAAAGTGCACAGGAGGAGCATAAGAGTTGTGCTTGTCGCTGTCTTGTTTTTTGTCTGTGGCCAATTAATTTATTCATTCAGCTCGATAGCCTCTCTAATCCCTCACTGACAGAAGTGTCTGAATTGTCAGCTCAGCCTTAAAATTCATTTTCGATCAAAAAGGGACACCGCACCGCACTCCTGGCGCTTCGGATTTGCTGCCCATTTTGTCAATCCGAGGGATTTCCATTGTCGGCCTCAACCGAACCGGAACCGGTGAAATCCGAACGCGCCCATCTGACCGTTTTCACATAATACAGCGAACCGTAATTAAGCATCGTGTCCCGGCCGGTGGGGACGGGACCCAATGGGACCGCACCATGCGCCTCCATCCACCGTGCCACGTGTCCCGCGTGTCTGTGGGGCCCGTCTGGCTGTCTGGGGTTTCCAGACAGAACTCTCTCTCTCTCGTGTCCCGCGCTTGGAGGGTGTTTTGTTGATGTTGCCATTTGTGAGGGTCATCCGCCGCTTCACTCCCGTGCGCTGGTCCTAGGTTCAAGTGCAATTTATCTAACCGATTGGACACTTCCCGTGCCAGCATCGAGCCAGACAGCTTTGGTCCTGTTGGTGTGTTGGTGTGTACGAATGAGAGTAAACATAAAATTACGCCCAAATCACCGGCCCGGGGGGG
>NW_026454387.1:0-8840 GCF_943734635.1 Anopheles cruzii
AAGATGACGCGCTTGAATCACTCGATATTTCTGGTTCACCGGTTCCGGGTGGTTGTTGAATCGGCGACGAGATCATCCTTAAACCGGAAGGGGAGCATCAGCAGTCAACCTTCGCATGTCATCATTTTCCATTTCGTAGCAATTGTTGGGTGTGCCTTCGTGCTGTCAAAAACTCTGCCGATGATGGGGTTTTGTCGTTTGATTTTTCACTGAGCCCCGGTGGATCCTCGCCGTCAGCTACGGAATAAAAATGGTTTAATTAACGGCCAAATGTCTGCCACGGAGATTATACAACAGCGGGATTAATTAAATTTCAAGATCTTTTCCAAAGTGACGACCTCCAGCGAAATTGAAGCCACACTCTACTTATCATACCCTCATTCGCAAGCAAAAACTTTTATGCCTCTTTTCGGGGCACCACTCTTCTGGTAAGGCTTCAGCATTACCTGAATGTTTATGACAACTCGTTTCTCACGTAATCCAGCATAAGTCGGCAGTTAACACTTTATCGCCTGAAGGTCGTAACTGGCCCTAGCCCCGCCCCAAACTGCTACTGGCCAGAGACATCCTCGTCCTTTCGGCGAAAATTGCTCAACCAATGAATTTTATCCTGTGCGGTGTCCGGTCCTAAGGCCGTCTTCCACATTTTTGCAAACATTATTATGCCATTCATTCTAGTCATTTTACTCTGGCCCGCGGCCACCGGACTCTGAGCCAGCGGGATCAAGGGTGCTTATTTTTGGCTGCTTTATCGGAGTTTTTTTATTCTATCTACGCTTTTAGAGATGGTTATCGCCCGAAGAGAGCCCAAGCCCTAAAGGTGCTAAAGTTAGCGCTTAGCCTCCAGAACACACCGCGCGCACTCCGAATGCTGAATATTCCTTTCAATTAAGCCGTAATAAAATTACAAACTTTCGAACCCGAAACGAAGTAGAGCAGTAAAATAATGGCATTCACGGGCACGTACTGATGGGAAATCCTGGATGTGGTTCCTGAAATTCCTGTGCTCAATCAAAAACCCATCAGTCGAACGAACACAGGCTTTCCAACATACAATTGATGGATTATCCTGAAACGGCGATTATGCAAATGCGGCAAATGTAAGAACTGTTTTGATCGAAACGAATTAGCATACTGGATTTGATGCAATATTATCAAAAATACACCCCAAAAAAATACTCTCTGGAACTCAAATTCTAACCAAAATTGACATTTCACGATAGCAAGTTTTAAAGAGTTTTAGTCAAAGCTAACAAAAAGTTTCATATTCATATACGAAGATGAAATCTTAAAAAAAAAAAATAATTGTTGAAATTTAAAAAGATGATTTTTCGGGGAAACGAAAGTGTCCAACAAACTAAGTATCGTTTTCTGAATGATGTTACATGATTACTTTCAGAGAAAAATATTATTGTTGAAAAACTCTCAAATTTTTATTCGTTTTAAAATAAACTAAACGAAGACGGCAGACTAATTGTTATTTCCTTGTAACTTATTTTAACCTGACCAAATCTTTTTATTATTTTGTGTCAGAGCGTTATCGTCGAATGTTTTGGGAAGGAATTTAAAGACTTCAATTAATCTCATTGATGTCTAGGAATCTGCTTTGCGCTCCCATTGCTTGGGTCTGCTTTGCGCTCGTTCCCTTTTCAGCACAATACAAAGCCTGATAATAACGATAGGACGGCTGTACGAGAACCATCTCAGGAATGTGACCAAAGATGTTGGCCGCCCAACTTAATGGTCCGGGCCCGCCAGTCGCCGTCATTCTTTCTGCAGTTGTCGTTGGGAGGCACAACTGCCAACTCGCAAGAAAAAATCTAACCTCTTTTACTCGAGAAATGCAATTAATGCGAAATGGGTAGACATTAAAGATATGTTTTTTTTGCTTCCATTTTCAGATTTTTTTCAGAGGCATCCACACAAATACACACCAACCCTGCTCTCACTACCCGGACGACCCTTGGAAAAAGGACACCGTAGAACTCGCAAGGAATTTTCCTCACCAACGAACAGCGATCTAAAGGTCCGCCAACCGCTTGCGACGGACCTCTAGAGGATTAAGTGTGGTCGTTTCTATTCGATTAACATTTTGCCACAGAGGTTCGTTTGGCGAGGTTCCATTTCAGTAGGAGGACGTAGTTGTGTGAAACACGAAAAAAGAGATTTAATGCTTCGTGGAAAAGTGTTTTCGGTGTTACAAAGCAGAACAAAGTGAAGAACAGTTTGTTCGAGGGCAGTGTGAAGTCCACTAGGAAAAAGTTAAGACATTCGTAAAAGTACTTTCGCTTGTGACAAGTTAACGCGCCATTCGATTCTTACCCACTTCCAGTGACGTGTATGTGCTTCCGTGTGGTTTGCTTTACAGGCGTCCTCTAAGATAGTAGACAGCAAAAGTGGAAAATCGAGGTTAACCAGAGTCGTCCACACCACCCCAGCTGTGTGCCGCCGCGCTGCCCATCGCGTCAGTGTATGATTCTTTGGGAAAACGAAAGATGTTTGGTTCCAAACTGCGATCATGGATGGAAAATCATATTGTGCGACCGAGAAAGAAAGGCAGCAAAAATAAAACCGGAAACAGTGGGTAAGTGCGCGGGAACGGGACCCTGTGGGCCAATGTCGCAAGCGGAATGGAAAAAGGGCCTCCTCCGGGAAAGGATATTATTGATCCAAAACGTGTCCGTAGGCCACCGACCCCCGAAAGAGTTGAAATGTGAGCCACACACATGAACACGTGGAAATCATAGGCCATAGGCCCTTCAATGTTGACTGCATTTGCATAGATGATCTGAACAAAAAACAATTCGGTTCTGGATCTTTCGAATTCCGTTGTCAAAAAACTATTTTCCTGTGGCCGGATCACTAGTCGGAGGTCACAAATGATCGAAAAGCATCCCAAACTTTATCGATCTAGCATGTAATAGTTTATTGTTAGAGTGTCGAGTAAATGACGAAGTAAATTTTACTGATAAATTTTCCCACAAAAAAATTGTTTGAAAGTTTATTTTATTTATTTCAACAGCTGTGTTGTTTTGCCAACCCTTTTCTGTTGGAGACCTCCATTTACCCTTTTTGATTTGGTAAGAAAGTAGATAGGCCAAATCTTTGCTCTTCGTTTCTTCATTGTTAACAAGACCGTGTCGGAACACAGGAAGCTTCGATCTCACACGATTCTATTTTCGTGATACGCGTCGTGGGCCATCTTTAGTCCCCACAGTCAAATTAAGGGGCCCGCGTACAGAAGCTTGCCGTACATCGAAACACTTTCAATGGCGACCCGACCCGTACCGGGAAGTGCTTTGGAGCATCCTATTCGTTCCTTTTTTTCTGGATTCACTGCCATTTGTGTTCTTGTGGAATCTCAAAGTCTCAAAAACCTCCAAAGAGGAAACCATCGACTTCGAAATGCAAGGACTCTGTTAAACACAATTGTCAGTGCCGCCGCCGCATTGTGGTACTGTTGTGCGATGAGATGGAGATGGGGCTGTATGTGGGTAGCGATGCAGAATGGGAATAATGAAACCGAAAGCTCATCAGCCTCTCTGGACCTGGTCTGGACACGATTGCAAGATTGCGAAAGTGGCCTTCGCAGCATCATCATTTGCTACCGCTGCACGTACCTGCTACGTGCTGTGTGCCATCAATTTAACTTTCACTATCTGTGCACTTCCTAGGCGCGCCAGCGCAGCGCAAAAACGGCCGCTGCAGCTCTGAGGTAACAATCATCGTCCACCATCGTTGCTCAAAAATGCAGATTGGCACAAACGAATGGCGCACAATTTGGCTCTCTCTGCAGTCTCTGCATGATCAAAGTATCGGACGACCCTAATCGGCTTATATGCAATAGTGAAGGAGAGCAAATGATTGCCTCTCTGCTTCTCCGTGCCGGGAGCATAATTTTATGCCTCGAGTCTCAAAGTCAACTACTGGAAAGGTTTTTAATAGTGGAATGAATGGCTGGTTGTGAACAACAATGAGCTTTACAATGTTTTTTTTTTCATTTTTTTTTTGGTAACGTGTACTAGGTCTAAGAGTTGAGAACCGGACTGTTTTTAACACACAAAAATCGTTTATAAAATTTAAATGCGATTTTCCATTTTATTCAAAGTATGTGCCATCGCTAGCTATACATTTGACCTATCTCTCTGCTACATCATGGATTCCCAGACGAAAGAATTCTTCGACTTTTTAAGTAAACTAATTAGTCATCCTATTTCGACTTCCTCGTAGAAAAACGAAGGGCTGCTCAGCCAATACGTGTCCCATCGATGAAAATGAATGATATTCGGAAAGAACCAAGTCTGGTGAATAACGCGGGGAGCGATAGCAACTCCCTTCCAAGTGATTTGATAGTATCCTGAAACAGTTTGGCTTTTTGGGACGCCTGGTGCTTGATTCCACGGGCCACCAGGCGCCTCCATTTCAGAAAACAGAAACGGCTTTTTGGTCGTTTTCGATCAATGCATGGTACAAGTTGATCATTTGTTGTCAGTAGCGATAGGAATTAACGTTTTCATCAGGTTGTAGGAGCTTGTGAAACACCACACCTTTCTGTCCCATCAGAAAGTCCGTTTTTTGGAGTCCTTGGACGCTTTTTTTTGTAAAGTCAAAATCGCCATTTTGAATTTTTGTAAACCACTTAAAGCACTGCGATCTTCCAAACACAAGTCCCGACAAGCATTTGGTGTGATTCCGAAGCAGTTTTCTTCAAGAGAAGCAGAAAAATAATAATTCCCGCAAAACGTCATTTTCAGGCACAAAAGTTGACATAGTTTAACCCTTTTAATGATGGGTTGCACACCGAAATAATTTATTTTTCGACCTGATGTCGAAACAAGGTAATGATGAATGAACCGCTAAACTGGGAAGTCCCAATAGACAGGTACAGCCATCTTTTTAACAGTTCGGTTCTCAACTCTTAGACCTAGTACGTTTATAACTCAAATATTCAGGTGAGTTTTGTTGTTTTCCCGGAGCTTGTGTGCCATCCCGGAGCTTTAAAACAACGGTTCCGGTGTTGAGATGAATTCTAAAACGAAGGCTTTTTAAAGTTATTCCTTTCAACGGAATATTCCGAGTATTTCCGTTGGATTCGCATATAATTTGCATTTATGAGTTTTCCTCCTGAAGCATCGCGAAATACACGACAGATCACGCGCTTGTGCGCCAGAACCGGGAAAGTTTTGTGGGCTTGTGGCTTTTTTATTCATAAAAAAACCTGCAGTAAAACCCGAAAGACATTTGCTGACGACGGCGCGGTGGCAGACAGTTTTCATTACTCAACTTTACACCACGGAGAAGAAGGACACGACGTTGCATTGGACAATCCTCTGGCAGCTTACCATTGGGGGGGGATCCTGGAAAGTGAAAACTTACTTTTACACAACCAGGCAAAGTAAGAGTGTGTTGAGCGGGGCCCGCTTTTTCACTGCCAAATGAACACACCCCACTCTTTTGCTGCTCGGGCCCTTTTGCTGCACCAACGAAACAATTGCGGTTTTGTCTGATTTTGTGAATGGCGCTGAGGGTACTAGCCTAGCCCCGTGTGCACAAAGCGAACAAAAAAGCGTCGCAGAAAATCACGCCGACCATGGCCATGATGTAGTGGATGATGATGACGGCGAAAAGAAGTGCTGGCTGGCAGTAGACAAACATGCCATTTTGTGTACCGTTCTCGCTGCAACTTGAAGAACGGCCTACAGCCGTTGTCATGCTCTCTTATCCCTGGCGAGGCGCCCGAGTCACGTTGCAATCGCGATTCTGAAGCGAAAATTCACATTCTCACACGACGAAGCCCACGAACAGTCCTAATCCCAGGCCCAGGCCAAGTACATGCTTCGTGCAGTACAAAAAGCGGCCAAACTTGGAACTTTCCCCGCCCTTCCCAGACTAATGTTTGCTCAGCGAACTTTCTTCACAGTCCATTATTGGTGAAGGATTTTGTTGTTTTATGTTTGCTTCTTCAACAATCCATCATCTTCATTCGCTCGGCAGAGAGCTCGCTTCTCAATTCTTGTGAACATGTGTGTAGGCTCTGTTGTCTTCGTGGGATTATTTTAGACAATGTTTGCTACCTCCTCGACCCGCCACCCCCATGCGCAATGCCATGCCGTACGATGTCGACAGGACCTTTTCAAGAGACAGAATGGCGTACGATACTGCTGAATGTTGAAAACGCGACTCTTCTATTTTTGGTGAATCTCTCTCTAATTCGATTTCGGCACGGAATGGAGTGTGTTGATGGGGTAGGTGAGACCCATTCGCGCCCCATGACACACGGAAGCAGCGAAATAAAAGAAAAATCGAACAACAGAAAACGAACGAGTGACAGGCGACACTTGGTGATGGAGCAATTTGATTTTACGCTTCAATTAAGGGTGCGAATATTACAAAGCGTCAGCGCCAAGTGACAGTTGTCACGAAACGACGACCGGTAGAGTGTGACCAACACCCGTTCCAGATCCACATCAGTTTTTCAGTTGAAAAACTGTTGGTGCTCTCCTGGTGAATAACAGCACAGAGAAGCGAAATTTAAACAAATATGCAAAATTAACCTAGTTGCATATTGAACAGATGTTCATGTTGGTAGTCAATACTATAAACTATCATTAACACAATCTTTTGGCATACCTGTGCATATAGAAGTGATGGATATTATTATTTGTGAATTTATGTAACGGTTGCCCGGCCACACATATCAATTACATGGTTTAAATGGGATCGTTTAAAGCTACTACAACTTTCTACTCCATTTCTGGAGACGATGCCAATCTATCGTCATAACGAAAAAATTCAATTGAACAATTATGCGTTGCACAAAAAAAGACAAAAAATTGTAAAACATTTTTGACGGGCACAAACCAAGCCAAAAATACTTCAGATTCGTAGCTTAAGAAATTGGCCCCAAGGATTTCGGTCTCTTAAGGTTTTCAAGTCGTCACAACGACACAGCCAATCGATGCGCTTCTAGTCGATTGCCTTGGGGAAACGCCGCAGACCTATTGTGTTCCTTCGCATCGTCTAGACGAGCGACGGGTTTGTGCTTGGATCTGATAATTCATGGCACATGGCACCCAAGCCCTGGAAGCACAGATCGGTAATTTGCTGGCTTGGTGACTGTGTGTGTGTCAGCAAAAGCGAAAGAAGCAGTTTCCATCTAATTGACCCTTGAGCTTTATTTATTAGTCTTGGCGTGCTCTGAAAGTACTGCGATTCGCTGGAGAAAATCACAAACCACAAGAAATGCAACGCTGGCAAAGCTAACTGCAGGGAAATATGAGAATGCACATCATGATCAAGTCAAATTGATTGCTACTTCAGCAGCAGTTATGGCCAATACAAAGTATTGAAAGTGTATGTTCCTCGTTAAATGCATCAATTTGACTTTTTTTGTTGGTTTTCTGATTTTATCTTTAAACATGTGCTTTAACTATGAGTAATTTGTTATTCAATTCAATTCAATTTGTATTTTTTTTGCTCGTGTCTCCAAATGCTTAAAGTAAAGTCATTATTAAAGCTTTTGACACCTACGACACCAGGCAGGGCCAGGGCACCTTTCATCCGCCATTTAAAGTTAGAAAGCTATTCATATTTAATACGTTCCACTCTAGCAGGGACTGGACATGTCTCAATTTTCCAATTTTATCCTAAATTGGAGCAGATCGGAGTAAAGGAGTGGGTTTCAGGATATAAGAAAGCGTAAAACATTTCTTTTATCCGTTTCGTTTTCTATCTTTTATTTATTTCGCTTTTTCTCAATAAAGTGTAAAATGCCCAGAATTCTGTTATGTTTTGTTCAATATGTTGGAACGATTGCTGCTGTCATACAGAGCCTTTTAAAGCAGTCGTAATTGTACGTCTTGGTATGATTTGTTCTTCTTTTGAACAAACGCAGTAAATTCTCTATACATTCCTCATAAACCATATACGAGCAAAATGTTCTTTCGCATGATTACATAATTGCTGCCTTGCGATAAGCACCGACATTAATCACAAAACCCGAAATGGCACCCAAGCCACTGAAAATCACTATCCATCGAGTTTTCTTTCATGTCCAACTACAATCCCTACGGGAATTTCATAGATTACCGCATTTTCACTCTCTCGCCTGACTGCCCCGATAACAGTCGCCAACCTATCTTAAACTTTTCCTTTTTCCTTTCCCTTTCCTTTCCTTTCCTTCCTTCCTTTCGAGTACTCAGCATTGTTATAGGCTTTTGGGCCGTATCCCTCCTGCGGGAATTGTGCTTATAAAAATTTATCGACTTGGGGCATCGAAACCACTTCCCCAGCGGCACACACATGGGTCCCTTTCCCTGTGGTGATCTTCGTCGAGACGGAAACAGAGGCAGACTCTCAAGGGGGAGACGTAGGAATTTTCAGGAAAAAGTTGCATTCGCAAAAGTGTGGTGCTCCACTAGAGAGGCTATCTAATCTTTTTCCTTTTTTTACGTTCCGGAATTTCGTATCGTTCTTCCTTCAAATTGGAACACAGTTATTCTTAGAACAAAAATCATCCATGAGTGGAAGCGCACTATATTTAACGATGCTCGTTATCGTTGCACGATGTTCTCGTTTTTTTGGGGTCACTGTTGGAGACAACAGAAATAAATGGTTTTTTGCAATTTCCAGTACGATTTCTAGTAAAGTCGTGGTGTGCTTACGCTTCTGGAGGTTCTTAATCGCTAAATCACCCTTCCGTTACCGTGCCGAGCATAGCATCATTTTAGGAACGTCGTAATAGATAAAAACACATTTTATCAACAAGCGTCTGAATTATGGGCGATATCAGCAATATACATAAAACATTTTTCGCTTATACGAGAACATAAACCATATAG
>NW_026454388.1:0-8840 GCF_943734635.1 Anopheles cruzii
AAGATGACGCGCTTGAATCACTCGATATTTCTGGTTCACCGGTTCCGGGTGGTTGTTGAATCGGCGACGAGATCATCCTTAAACCGGAAGGGGAGCATCAGCAGTCAACCTTCGCATGTCATCATTTTCCATTTCGTAGCAATTGTTGGGTGTGCCTTCGTGCTGTCAAAAACTCTGCCGATGATGGGGTTTTGTCGTTTGATTTTTCACTGAGCCCCGGTGGATCCTCGCCGTCAGCTACGGAATAAAAATGGTTTAATTAACGGCCAAATGTCTGCCACGGAGATTATACAACAGCGGGATTAATTAAATTTCAAGATCTTTTCCAAAGTGACGACCTCCAGCGAAATTGAAGCCACACTCTACTTATCATACCCTCATTCGCAAGCAAAAACTTTTATGCCTCTTTTCGGGGCACCACTCTTCTGGTAAGGCTTCAGCATTACCTGAATGTTTATGACAACTCGTTTCTCACGTAATCCAGCATAAGTCGGCAGTTAACACTTTATCGCCTGAAGGTCGTAACTGGCCCTAGCCCCGCCCCAAACTGCTACTGGCCAGAGACATCCTCGTCCTTTCGGCGAAAATTGCTCAACCAATGAATTTTATCCTGTGCGGTGTCCGGTCCTAAGGCCGTCTTCCACATTTTTGCAAACATTATTATGCCATTCATTCTAGTCATTTTACTCTGGCCCGCGGCCACCGGACTCTGAGCCAGCGGGATCAAGGGTGCTTATTTTTGGCTGCTTTATCGGAGTTTTTTTATTCTATCTACGCTTTTAGAGATGGTTATCGCCCGAAGAGAGCCCAAGCCCTAAAGGTGCTAAAGTTAGCGCTTAGCCTCCAGAACACACCGCGCGCACTCCGAATGCTGAATATTCCTTTCAATTAAGCCGTAATAAAATTACAAACTTTCGAACCCGAAACGAAGTAGAGCAGTAAAATAATGGCATTCACGGGCACGTACTGATGGGAAATCCTGGATGTGGTTCCTGAAATTCCTGTGCTCAATCAAAAACCCATCAGTCGAACGAACACAGGCTTTCCAACATACAATTGATGGATTATCCTGAAACGGCGATTATGCAAATGCGGCAAATGTAAGAACTGTTTTGATCGAAACGAATTAGCATACTGGATTTGATGCAATATTATCAAAAATACACCCCAAAAAAATACTCTCTGGAACTCAAATTCTAACCAAAATTGACATTTCACGATAGCAAGTTTTAAAGAGTTTTAGTCAAAGCTAACAAAAAGTTTCATATTCATATACGAAGATGAAATCTTAAAAAAAAAAAATAATTGTTGAAATTTAAAAAGATGATTTTTCGGGGAAACGAAAGTGTCCAACAAACTAAGTATCGTTTTCTGAATGATGTTACATGATTACTTTCAGAGAAAAATATTATTGTTGAAAAACTCTCAAATTTTTATTCGTTTTAAAATAAACTAAACGAAGACGGCAGACTAATTGTTATTTCCTTGTAACTTATTTTAACCTGACCAAATCTTTTTATTATTTTGTGTCAGAGCGTTATCGTCGAATGTTTTGGGAAGGAATTTAAAGACTTCAATTAATCTCATTGATGTCTAGGAATCTGCTTTGCGCTCCCATTGCTTGGGTCTGCTTTGCGCTCGTTCCCTTTTCAGCACAATACAAAGCCTGATAATAACGATAGGACGGCTGTACGAGAACCATCTCAGGAATGTGACCAAAGATGTTGGCCGCCCAACTTAATGGTCCGGGCCCGCCAGTCGCCGTCATTCTTTCTGCAGTTGTCGTTGGGAGGCACAACTGCCAACTCGCAAGAAAAAATCTAACCTCTTTTACTCGAGAAATGCAATTAATGCGAAATGGGTAGACATTAAAGATATGTTTTTTTTGCTTCCATTTTCAGATTTTTTTCAGAGGCATCCACACAAATACACACCAACCCTGCTCTCACTACCCGGACGACCCTTGGAAAAAGGACACCGTAGAACTCGCAAGGAATTTTCCTCACCAACGAACAGCGATCTAAAGGTCCGCCAACCGCTTGCGACGGACCTCTAGAGGATTAAGTGTGGTCGTTTCTATTCGATTAACATTTTGCCACAGAGGTTCGTTTGGCGAGGTTCCATTTCAGTAGGAGGACGTAGTTGTGTGAAACACGAAAAAAGAGATTTAATGCTTCGTGGAAAAGTGTTTTCGGTGTTACAAAGCAGAACAAAGTGAAGAACAGTTTGTTCGAGGGCAGTGTGAAGTCCACTAGGAAAAAGTTAAGACATTCGTAAAAGTACTTTCGCTTGTGACAAGTTAACGCGCCATTCGATTCTTACCCACTTCCAGTGACGTGTATGTGCTTCCGTGTGGTTTGCTTTACAGGCGTCCTCTAAGATAGTAGACAGCAAAAGTGGAAAATCGAGGTTAACCAGAGTCGTCCACACCACCCCAGCTGTGTGCCGCCGCGCTGCCCATCGCGTCAGTGTATGATTCTTTGGGAAAACGAAAGATGTTTGGTTCCAAACTGCGATCATGGATGGAAAATCATATTGTGCGACCGAGAAAGAAAGGCAGCAAAAATAAAACCGGAAACAGTGGGTAAGTGCGCGGGAACGGGACCCTGTGGGCCAATGTCGCAAGCGGAATGGAAAAAGGGCCTCCTCCGGGAAAGGATATTATTGATCCAAAACGTGTCCGTAGGCCACCGACCCCCGAAAGAGTTGAAATGTGAGCCACACACATGAACACGTGGAAATCATAGGCCATAGGCCCTTCAATGTTGACTGCATTTGCATAGATGATCTGAACAAAAAACAATTCGGTTCTGGATCTTTCGAATTCCGTTGTCAAAAAACTATTTTCCTGTGGCCGGATCACTAGTCGGAGGTCACAAATGATCGAAAAGCATCCCAAACTTTATCGATCTAGCATGTAATAGTTTATTGTTAGAGTGTCGAGTAAATGACGAAGTAAATTTTACTGATAAATTTTCCCACAAAAAAATTGTTTGAAAGTTTATTTTATTTATTTCAACAGCTGTGTTGTTTTGCCAACCCTTTTCTGTTGGAGACCTCCATTTACCCTTTTTGATTTGGTAAGAAAGTAGATAGGCCAAATCTTTGCTCTTCGTTTCTTCATTGTTAACAAGACCGTGTCGGAACACAGGAAGCTTCGATCTCACACGATTCTATTTTCGTGATACGCGTCGTGGGCCATCTTTAGTCCCCACAGTCAAATTAAGGGGCCCGCGTACAGAAGCTTGCCGTACATCGAAACACTTTCAATGGCGACCCGACCCGTACCGGGAAGTGCTTTGGAGCATCCTATTCGTTCCTTTTTTTCTGGATTCACTGCCATTTGTGTTCTTGTGGAATCTCAAAGTCTCAAAAACCTCCAAAGAGGAAACCATCGACTTCGAAATGCAAGGACTCTGTTAAACACAATTGTCAGTGCCGCCGCCGCATTGTGGTACTGTTGTGCGATGAGATGGAGATGGGGCTGTATGTGGGTAGCGATGCAGAATGGGAATAATGAAACCGAAAGCTCATCAGCCTCTCTGGACCTGGTCTGGACACGATTGCAAGATTGCGAAAGTGGCCTTCGCAGCATCATCATTTGCTACCGCTGCACGTACCTGCTACGTGCTGTGTGCCATCAATTTAACTTTCACTATCTGTGCACTTCCTAGGCGCGCCAGCGCAGCGCAAAAACGGCCGCTGCAGCTCTGAGGTAACAATCATCGTCCACCATCGTTGCTCAAAAATGCAGATTGGCACAAACGAATGGCGCACAATTTGGCTCTCTCTGCAGTCTCTGCATGATCAAAGTATCGGACGACCCTAATCGGCTTATATGCAATAGTGAAGGAGAGCAAATGATTGCCTCTCTGCTTCTCCGTGCCGGGAGCATAATTTTATGCCTCGAGTCTCAAAGTCAACTACTGGAAAGGTTTTTAATAGTGGAATGAATGGCTGGTTGTGAACAACAATGAGCTTTACAATGTTTTTTTTTTCATTTTTTTTTTGGTAACGTGTACTAGGTCTAAGAGTTGAGAACCGGACTGTTTTTAACACACAAAAATCGTTTATAAAATTTAAATGCGATTTTCCATTTTATTCAAAGTATGTGCCATCGCTAGCTATACATTTGACCTATCTCTCTGCTACATCATGGATTCCCAGACGAAAGAATTCTTCGACTTTTTAAGTAAACTAATTAGTCATCCTATTTCGACTTCCTCGTAGAAAAACGAAGGGCTGCTCAGCCAATACGTGTCCCATCGATGAAAATGAATGATATTCGGAAAGAACCAAGTCTGGTGAATAACGCGGGGAGCGATAGCAACTCCCTTCCAAGTGATTTGATAGTATCCTGAAACAGTTTGGCTTTTTGGGACGCCTGGTGCTTGATTCCACGGGCCACCAGGCGCCTCCATTTCAGAAAACAGAAACGGCTTTTTGGTCGTTTTCGATCAATGCATGGTACAAGTTGATCATTTGTTGTCAGTAGCGATAGGAATTAACGTTTTCATCAGGTTGTAGGAGCTTGTGAAACACCACACCTTTCTGTCCCATCAGAAAGTCCGTTTTTTGGAGTCCTTGGACGCTTTTTTTTGTAAAGTCAAAATCGCCATTTTGAATTTTTGTAAACCACTTAAAGCACTGCGATCTTCCAAACACAAGTCCCGACAAGCATTTGGTGTGATTCCGAAGCAGTTTTCTTCAAGAGAAGCAGAAAAATAATAATTCCCGCAAAACGTCATTTTCAGGCACAAAAGTTGACATAGTTTAACCCTTTTAATGATGGGTTGCACACCGAAATAATTTATTTTTCGACCTGATGTCGAAACAAGGTAATGATGAATGAACCGCTAAACTGGGAAGTCCCAATAGACAGGTACAGCCATCTTTTTAACAGTTCGGTTCTCAACTCTTAGACCTAGTACGTTTATAACTCAAATATTCAGGTGAGTTTTGTTGTTTTCCCGGAGCTTGTGTGCCATCCCGGAGCTTTAAAACAACGGTTCCGGTGTTGAGATGAATTCTAAAACGAAGGCTTTTTAAAGTTATTCCTTTCAACGGAATATTCCGAGTATTTCCGTTGGATTCGCATATAATTTGCATTTATGAGTTTTCCTCCTGAAGCATCGCGAAATACACGACAGATCACGCGCTTGTGCGCCAGAACCGGGAAAGTTTTGTGGGCTTGTGGCTTTTTTATTCATAAAAAAACCTGCAGTAAAACCCGAAAGACATTTGCTGACGACGGCGCGGTGGCAGACAGTTTTCATTACTCAACTTTACACCACGGAGAAGAAGGACACGACGTTGCATTGGACAATCCTCTGGCAGCTTACCATTGGGGGGGGATCCTGGAAAGTGAAAACTTACTTTTACACAACCAGGCAAAGTAAGAGTGTGTTGAGCGGGGCCCGCTTTTTCACTGCCAAATGAACACACCCCACTCTTTTGCTGCTCGGGCCCTTTTGCTGCACCAACGAAACAATTGCGGTTTTGTCTGATTTTGTGAATGGCGCTGAGGGTACTAGCCTAGCCCCGTGTGCACAAAGCGAACAAAAAAGCGTCGCAGAAAATCACGCCGACCATGGCCATGATGTAGTGGATGATGATGACGGCGAAAAGAAGTGCTGGCTGGCAGTAGACAAACATGCCATTTTGTGTACCGTTCTCGCTGCAACTTGAAGAACGGCCTACAGCCGTTGTCATGCTCTCTTATCCCTGGCGAGGCGCCCGAGTCACGTTGCAATCGCGATTCTGAAGCGAAAATTCACATTCTCACACGACGAAGCCCACGAACAGTCCTAATCCCAGGCCCAGGCCAAGTACATGCTTCGTGCAGTACAAAAAGCGGCCAAACTTGGAACTTTCCCCGCCCTTCCCAGACTAATGTTTGCTCAGCGAACTTTCTTCACAGTCCATTATTGGTGAAGGATTTTGTTGTTTTATGTTTGCTTCTTCAACAATCCATCATCTTCATTCGCTCGGCAGAGAGCTCGCTTCTCAATTCTTGTGAACATGTGTGTAGGCTCTGTTGTCTTCGTGGGATTATTTTAGACAATGTTTGCTACCTCCTCGACCCGCCACCCCCATGCGCAATGCCATGCCGTACGATGTCGACAGGACCTTTTCAAGAGACAGAATGGCGTACGATACTGCTGAATGTTGAAAACGCGACTCTTCTATTTTTGGTGAATCTCTCTCTAATTCGATTTCGGCACGGAATGGAGTGTGTTGATGGGGTAGGTGAGACCCATTCGCGCCCCATGACACACGGAAGCAGCGAAATAAAAGAAAAATCGAACAACAGAAAACGAACGAGTGACAGGCGACACTTGGTGATGGAGCAATTTGATTTTACGCTTCAATTAAGGGTGCGAATATTACAAAGCGTCAGCGCCAAGTGACAGTTGTCACGAAACGACGACCGGTAGAGTGTGACCAACACCCGTTCCAGATCCACATCAGTTTTTCAGTTGAAAAACTGTTGGTGCTCTCCTGGTGAATAACAGCACAGAGAAGCGAAATTTAAACAAATATGCAAAATTAACCTAGTTGCATATTGAACAGATGTTCATGTTGGTAGTCAATACTATAAACTATCATTAACACAATCTTTTGGCATACCTGTGCATATAGAAGTGATGGATATTATTATTTGTGAATTTATGTAACGGTTGCCCGGCCACACATATCAATTACATGGTTTAAATGGGATCGTTTAAAGCTACTACAACTTTCTACTCCATTTCTGGAGACGATGCCAATCTATCGTCATAACGAAAAAATTCAATTGAACAATTATGCGTTGCACAAAAAAAGACAAAAAATTGTAAAACATTTTTGACGGGCACAAACCAAGCCAAAAATACTTCAGATTCGTAGCTTAAGAAATTGGCCCCAAGGATTTCGGTCTCTTAAGGTTTTCAAGTCGTCACAACGACACAGCCAATCGATGCGCTTCTAGTCGATTGCCTTGGGGAAACGCCGCAGACCTATTGTGTTCCTTCGCATCGTCTAGACGAGCGACGGGTTTGTGCTTGGATCTGATAATTCATGGCACATGGCACCCAAGCCCTGGAAGCACAGATCGGTAATTTGCTGGCTTGGTGACTGTGTGTGTGTCAGCAAAAGCGAAAGAAGCAGTTTCCATCTAATTGACCCTTGAGCTTTATTTATTAGTCTTGGCGTGCTCTGAAAGTACTGCGATTCGCTGGAGAAAATCACAAACCACAAGAAATGCAACGCTGGCAAAGCTAACTGCAGGGAAATATGAGAATGCACATCATGATCAAGTCAAATTGATTGCTACTTCAGCAGCAGTTATGGCCAATACAAAGTATTGAAAGTGTATGTTCCTCGTTAAATGCATCAATTTGACTTTTTTTGTTGGTTTTCTGATTTTATCTTTAAACATGTGCTTTAACTATGAGTAATTTGTTATTCAATTCAATTCAATTTGTATTTTTTTTGCTCGTGTCTCCAAATGCTTAAAGTAAAGTCATTATTAAAGCTTTTGACACCTACGACACCAGGCAGGGCCAGGGCACCTTTCATCCGCCATTTAAAGTTAGAAAGCTATTCATATTTAATACGTTCCACTCTAGCAGGGACTGGACATGTCTCAATTTTCCAATTTTATCCTAAATTGGAGCAGATCGGAGTAAAGGAGTGGGTTTCAGGATATAAGAAAGCGTAAAACATTTCTTTTATCCGTTTCGTTTTCTATCTTTTATTTATTTCGCTTTTTCTCAATAAAGTGTAAAATGCCCAGAATTCTGTTATGTTTTGTTCAATATGTTGGAACGATTGCTGCTGTCATACAGAGCCTTTTAAAGCAGTCGTAATTGTACGTCTTGGTATGATTTGTTCTTCTTTTGAACAAACGCAGTAAATTCTCTATACATTCCTCATAAACCATATACGAGCAAAATGTTCTTTCGCATGATTACATAATTGCTGCCTTGCGATAAGCACCGACATTAATCACAAAACCCGAAATGGCACCCAAGCCACTGAAAATCACTATCCATCGAGTTTTCTTTCATGTCCAACTACAATCCCTACGGGAATTTCATAGATTACCGCATTTTCACTCTCTCGCCTGACTGCCCCGATAACAGTCGCCAACCTATCTTAAACTTTTCCTTTTTCCTTTCCCTTTCCTTTCCTTTCCTTCCTTCCTTTCGAGTACTCAGCATTGTTATAGGCTTTTGGGCCGTATCCCTCCTGCGGGAATTGTGCTTATAAAAATTTATCGACTTGGGGCATCGAAACCACTTCCCCAGCGGCACACACATGGGTCCCTTTCCCTGTGGTGATCTTCGTCGAGACGGAAACAGAGGCAGACTCTCAAGGGGGAGACGTAGGAATTTTCAGGAAAAAGTTGCATTCGCAAAAGTGTGGTGCTCCACTAGAGAGGCTATCTAATCTTTTTCCTTTTTTTACGTTCCGGAATTTCGTATCGTTCTTCCTTCAAATTGGAACACAGTTATTCTTAGAACAAAAATCATCCATGAGTGGAAGCGCACTATATTTAACGATGCTCGTTATCGTTGCACGATGTTCTCGTTTTTTTGGGGTCACTGTTGGAGACAACAGAAATAAATGGTTTTTTGCAATTTCCAGTACGATTTCTAGTAAAGTCGTGGTGTGCTTACGCTTCTGGAGGTTCTTAATCGCTAAATCACCCTTCCGTTACCGTGCCGAGCATAGCATCATTTTAGGAACGTCGTAATAGATAAAAACACATTTTATCAACAAGCGTCTGAATTATGGGCGATATCAGCAATATACATAAAACATTTTTCGCTTATACGAGAACATAAACCATATAG
>NW_026454389.1:0-8840 GCF_943734635.1 Anopheles cruzii
AAGATGACGCGCTTGAATCACTCGATATTTCTGGTTCACCGGTTCCGGGTGGTTGTTGAATCGGCGACGAGATCATCCTTAAACCGGAAGGGGAGCATCAGCAGTCAACCTTCGCATGTCATCATTTTCCATTTCGTAGCAATTGTTGGGTGTGCCTTCGTGCTGTCAAAAACTCTGCCGATGATGGGGTTTTGTCGTTTGATTTTTCACTGAGCCCCGGTGGATCCTCGCCGTCAGCTACGGAATAAAAATGGTTTAATTAACGGCCAAATGTCTGCCACGGAGATTATACAACAGCGGGATTAATTAAATTTCAAGATCTTTTCCAAAGTGACGACCTCCAGCGAAATTGAAGCCACACTCTACTTATCATACCCTCATTCGCAAGCAAAAACTTTTATGCCTCTTTTCGGGGCACCACTCTTCTGGTAAGGCTTCAGCATTACCTGAATGTTTATGACAACTCGTTTCTCACGTAATCCAGCATAAGTCGGCAGTTAACACTTTATCGCCTGAAGGTCGTAACTGGCCCTAGCCCCGCCCCAAACTGCTACTGGCCAGAGACATCCTCGTCCTTTCGGCGAAAATTGCTCAACCAATGAATTTTATCCTGTGCGGTGTCCGGTCCTAAGGCCGTCTTCCACATTTTTGCAAACATTATTATGCCATTCATTCTAGTCATTTTACTCTGGCCCGCGGCCACCGGACTCTGAGCCAGCGGGATCAAGGGTGCTTATTTTTGGCTGCTTTATCGGAGTTTTTTTATTCTATCTACGCTTTTAGAGATGGTTATCGCCCGAAGAGAGCCCAAGCCCTAAAGGTGCTAAAGTTAGCGCTTAGCCTCCAGAACACACCGCGCGCACTCCGAATGCTGAATATTCCTTTCAATTAAGCCGTAATAAAATTACAAACTTTCGAACCCGAAACGAAGTAGAGCAGTAAAATAATGGCATTCACGGGCACGTACTGATGGGAAATCCTGGATGTGGTTCCTGAAATTCCTGTGCTCAATCAAAAACCCATCAGTCGAACGAACACAGGCTTTCCAACATACAATTGATGGATTATCCTGAAACGGCGATTATGCAAATGCGGCAAATGTAAGAACTGTTTTGATCGAAACGAATTAGCATACTGGATTTGATGCAATATTATCAAAAATACACCCCAAAAAAATACTCTCTGGAACTCAAATTCTAACCAAAATTGACATTTCACGATAGCAAGTTTTAAAGAGTTTTAGTCAAAGCTAACAAAAAGTTTCATATTCATATACGAAGATGAAATCTTAAAAAAAAAAAATAATTGTTGAAATTTAAAAAGATGATTTTTCGGGGAAACGAAAGTGTCCAACAAACTAAGTATCGTTTTCTGAATGATGTTACATGATTACTTTCAGAGAAAAATATTATTGTTGAAAAACTCTCAAATTTTTATTCGTTTTAAAATAAACTAAACGAAGACGGCAGACTAATTGTTATTTCCTTGTAACTTATTTTAACCTGACCAAATCTTTTTATTATTTTGTGTCAGAGCGTTATCGTCGAATGTTTTGGGAAGGAATTTAAAGACTTCAATTAATCTCATTGATGTCTAGGAATCTGCTTTGCGCTCCCATTGCTTGGGTCTGCTTTGCGCTCGTTCCCTTTTCAGCACAATACAAAGCCTGATAATAACGATAGGACGGCTGTACGAGAACCATCTCAGGAATGTGACCAAAGATGTTGGCCGCCCAACTTAATGGTCCGGGCCCGCCAGTCGCCGTCATTCTTTCTGCAGTTGTCGTTGGGAGGCACAACTGCCAACTCGCAAGAAAAAATCTAACCTCTTTTACTCGAGAAATGCAATTAATGCGAAATGGGTAGACATTAAAGATATGTTTTTTTTGCTTCCATTTTCAGATTTTTTTCAGAGGCATCCACACAAATACACACCAACCCTGCTCTCACTACCCGGACGACCCTTGGAAAAAGGACACCGTAGAACTCGCAAGGAATTTTCCTCACCAACGAACAGCGATCTAAAGGTCCGCCAACCGCTTGCGACGGACCTCTAGAGGATTAAGTGTGGTCGTTTCTATTCGATTAACATTTTGCCACAGAGGTTCGTTTGGCGAGGTTCCATTTCAGTAGGAGGACGTAGTTGTGTGAAACACGAAAAAAGAGATTTAATGCTTCGTGGAAAAGTGTTTTCGGTGTTACAAAGCAGAACAAAGTGAAGAACAGTTTGTTCGAGGGCAGTGTGAAGTCCACTAGGAAAAAGTTAAGACATTCGTAAAAGTACTTTCGCTTGTGACAAGTTAACGCGCCATTCGATTCTTACCCACTTCCAGTGACGTGTATGTGCTTCCGTGTGGTTTGCTTTACAGGCGTCCTCTAAGATAGTAGACAGCAAAAGTGGAAAATCGAGGTTAACCAGAGTCGTCCACACCACCCCAGCTGTGTGCCGCCGCGCTGCCCATCGCGTCAGTGTATGATTCTTTGGGAAAACGAAAGATGTTTGGTTCCAAACTGCGATCATGGATGGAAAATCATATTGTGCGACCGAGAAAGAAAGGCAGCAAAAATAAAACCGGAAACAGTGGGTAAGTGCGCGGGAACGGGACCCTGTGGGCCAATGTCGCAAGCGGAATGGAAAAAGGGCCTCCTCCGGGAAAGGATATTATTGATCCAAAACGTGTCCGTAGGCCACCGACCCCCGAAAGAGTTGAAATGTGAGCCACACACATGAACACGTGGAAATCATAGGCCATAGGCCCTTCAATGTTGACTGCATTTGCATAGATGATCTGAACAAAAAACAATTCGGTTCTGGATCTTTCGAATTCCGTTGTCAAAAAACTATTTTCCTGTGGCCGGATCACTAGTCGGAGGTCACAAATGATCGAAAAGCATCCCAAACTTTATCGATCTAGCATGTAATAGTTTATTGTTAGAGTGTCGAGTAAATGACGAAGTAAATTTTACTGATAAATTTTCCCACAAAAAAATTGTTTGAAAGTTTATTTTATTTATTTCAACAGCTGTGTTGTTTTGCCAACCCTTTTCTGTTGGAGACCTCCATTTACCCTTTTTGATTTGGTAAGAAAGTAGATAGGCCAAATCTTTGCTCTTCGTTTCTTCATTGTTAACAAGACCGTGTCGGAACACAGGAAGCTTCGATCTCACACGATTCTATTTTCGTGATACGCGTCGTGGGCCATCTTTAGTCCCCACAGTCAAATTAAGGGGCCCGCGTACAGAAGCTTGCCGTACATCGAAACACTTTCAATGGCGACCCGACCCGTACCGGGAAGTGCTTTGGAGCATCCTATTCGTTCCTTTTTTTCTGGATTCACTGCCATTTGTGTTCTTGTGGAATCTCAAAGTCTCAAAAACCTCCAAAGAGGAAACCATCGACTTCGAAATGCAAGGACTCTGTTAAACACAATTGTCAGTGCCGCCGCCGCATTGTGGTACTGTTGTGCGATGAGATGGAGATGGGGCTGTATGTGGGTAGCGATGCAGAATGGGAATAATGAAACCGAAAGCTCATCAGCCTCTCTGGACCTGGTCTGGACACGATTGCAAGATTGCGAAAGTGGCCTTCGCAGCATCATCATTTGCTACCGCTGCACGTACCTGCTACGTGCTGTGTGCCATCAATTTAACTTTCACTATCTGTGCACTTCCTAGGCGCGCCAGCGCAGCGCAAAAACGGCCGCTGCAGCTCTGAGGTAACAATCATCGTCCACCATCGTTGCTCAAAAATGCAGATTGGCACAAACGAATGGCGCACAATTTGGCTCTCTCTGCAGTCTCTGCATGATCAAAGTATCGGACGACCCTAATCGGCTTATATGCAATAGTGAAGGAGAGCAAATGATTGCCTCTCTGCTTCTCCGTGCCGGGAGCATAATTTTATGCCTCGAGTCTCAAAGTCAACTACTGGAAAGGTTTTTAATAGTGGAATGAATGGCTGGTTGTGAACAACAATGAGCTTTACAATGTTTTTTTTTTCATTTTTTTTTTGGTAACGTGTACTAGGTCTAAGAGTTGAGAACCGGACTGTTTTTAACACACAAAAATCGTTTATAAAATTTAAATGCGATTTTCCATTTTATTCAAAGTATGTGCCATCGCTAGCTATACATTTGACCTATCTCTCTGCTACATCATGGATTCCCAGACGAAAGAATTCTTCGACTTTTTAAGTAAACTAATTAGTCATCCTATTTCGACTTCCTCGTAGAAAAACGAAGGGCTGCTCAGCCAATACGTGTCCCATCGATGAAAATGAATGATATTCGGAAAGAACCAAGTCTGGTGAATAACGCGGGGAGCGATAGCAACTCCCTTCCAAGTGATTTGATAGTATCCTGAAACAGTTTGGCTTTTTGGGACGCCTGGTGCTTGATTCCACGGGCCACCAGGCGCCTCCATTTCAGAAAACAGAAACGGCTTTTTGGTCGTTTTCGATCAATGCATGGTACAAGTTGATCATTTGTTGTCAGTAGCGATAGGAATTAACGTTTTCATCAGGTTGTAGGAGCTTGTGAAACACCACACCTTTCTGTCCCATCAGAAAGTCCGTTTTTTGGAGTCCTTGGACGCTTTTTTTTGTAAAGTCAAAATCGCCATTTTGAATTTTTGTAAACCACTTAAAGCACTGCGATCTTCCAAACACAAGTCCCGACAAGCATTTGGTGTGATTCCGAAGCAGTTTTCTTCAAGAGAAGCAGAAAAATAATAATTCCCGCAAAACGTCATTTTCAGGCACAAAAGTTGACATAGTTTAACCCTTTTAATGATGGGTTGCACACCGAAATAATTTATTTTTCGACCTGATGTCGAAACAAGGTAATGATGAATGAACCGCTAAACTGGGAAGTCCCAATAGACAGGTACAGCCATCTTTTTAACAGTTCGGTTCTCAACTCTTAGACCTAGTACGTTTATAACTCAAATATTCAGGTGAGTTTTGTTGTTTTCCCGGAGCTTGTGTGCCATCCCGGAGCTTTAAAACAACGGTTCCGGTGTTGAGATGAATTCTAAAACGAAGGCTTTTTAAAGTTATTCCTTTCAACGGAATATTCCGAGTATTTCCGTTGGATTCGCATATAATTTGCATTTATGAGTTTTCCTCCTGAAGCATCGCGAAATACACGACAGATCACGCGCTTGTGCGCCAGAACCGGGAAAGTTTTGTGGGCTTGTGGCTTTTTTATTCATAAAAAAACCTGCAGTAAAACCCGAAAGACATTTGCTGACGACGGCGCGGTGGCAGACAGTTTTCATTACTCAACTTTACACCACGGAGAAGAAGGACACGACGTTGCATTGGACAATCCTCTGGCAGCTTACCATTGGGGGGGGATCCTGGAAAGTGAAAACTTACTTTTACACAACCAGGCAAAGTAAGAGTGTGTTGAGCGGGGCCCGCTTTTTCACTGCCAAATGAACACACCCCACTCTTTTGCTGCTCGGGCCCTTTTGCTGCACCAACGAAACAATTGCGGTTTTGTCTGATTTTGTGAATGGCGCTGAGGGTACTAGCCTAGCCCCGTGTGCACAAAGCGAACAAAAAAGCGTCGCAGAAAATCACGCCGACCATGGCCATGATGTAGTGGATGATGATGACGGCGAAAAGAAGTGCTGGCTGGCAGTAGACAAACATGCCATTTTGTGTACCGTTCTCGCTGCAACTTGAAGAACGGCCTACAGCCGTTGTCATGCTCTCTTATCCCTGGCGAGGCGCCCGAGTCACGTTGCAATCGCGATTCTGAAGCGAAAATTCACATTCTCACACGACGAAGCCCACGAACAGTCCTAATCCCAGGCCCAGGCCAAGTACATGCTTCGTGCAGTACAAAAAGCGGCCAAACTTGGAACTTTCCCCGCCCTTCCCAGACTAATGTTTGCTCAGCGAACTTTCTTCACAGTCCATTATTGGTGAAGGATTTTGTTGTTTTATGTTTGCTTCTTCAACAATCCATCATCTTCATTCGCTCGGCAGAGAGCTCGCTTCTCAATTCTTGTGAACATGTGTGTAGGCTCTGTTGTCTTCGTGGGATTATTTTAGACAATGTTTGCTACCTCCTCGACCCGCCACCCCCATGCGCAATGCCATGCCGTACGATGTCGACAGGACCTTTTCAAGAGACAGAATGGCGTACGATACTGCTGAATGTTGAAAACGCGACTCTTCTATTTTTGGTGAATCTCTCTCTAATTCGATTTCGGCACGGAATGGAGTGTGTTGATGGGGTAGGTGAGACCCATTCGCGCCCCATGACACACGGAAGCAGCGAAATAAAAGAAAAATCGAACAACAGAAAACGAACGAGTGACAGGCGACACTTGGTGATGGAGCAATTTGATTTTACGCTTCAATTAAGGGTGCGAATATTACAAAGCGTCAGCGCCAAGTGACAGTTGTCACGAAACGACGACCGGTAGAGTGTGACCAACACCCGTTCCAGATCCACATCAGTTTTTCAGTTGAAAAACTGTTGGTGCTCTCCTGGTGAATAACAGCACAGAGAAGCGAAATTTAAACAAATATGCAAAATTAACCTAGTTGCATATTGAACAGATGTTCATGTTGGTAGTCAATACTATAAACTATCATTAACACAATCTTTTGGCATACCTGTGCATATAGAAGTGATGGATATTATTATTTGTGAATTTATGTAACGGTTGCCCGGCCACACATATCAATTACATGGTTTAAATGGGATCGTTTAAAGCTACTACAACTTTCTACTCCATTTCTGGAGACGATGCCAATCTATCGTCATAACGAAAAAATTCAATTGAACAATTATGCGTTGCACAAAAAAAGACAAAAAATTGTAAAACATTTTTGACGGGCACAAACCAAGCCAAAAATACTTCAGATTCGTAGCTTAAGAAATTGGCCCCAAGGATTTCGGTCTCTTAAGGTTTTCAAGTCGTCACAACGACACAGCCAATCGATGCGCTTCTAGTCGATTGCCTTGGGGAAACGCCGCAGACCTATTGTGTTCCTTCGCATCGTCTAGACGAGCGACGGGTTTGTGCTTGGATCTGATAATTCATGGCACATGGCACCCAAGCCCTGGAAGCACAGATCGGTAATTTGCTGGCTTGGTGACTGTGTGTGTGTCAGCAAAAGCGAAAGAAGCAGTTTCCATCTAATTGACCCTTGAGCTTTATTTATTAGTCTTGGCGTGCTCTGAAAGTACTGCGATTCGCTGGAGAAAATCACAAACCACAAGAAATGCAACGCTGGCAAAGCTAACTGCAGGGAAATATGAGAATGCACATCATGATCAAGTCAAATTGATTGCTACTTCAGCAGCAGTTATGGCCAATACAAAGTATTGAAAGTGTATGTTCCTCGTTAAATGCATCAATTTGACTTTTTTTGTTGGTTTTCTGATTTTATCTTTAAACATGTGCTTTAACTATGAGTAATTTGTTATTCAATTCAATTCAATTTGTATTTTTTTTGCTCGTGTCTCCAAATGCTTAAAGTAAAGTCATTATTAAAGCTTTTGACACCTACGACACCAGGCAGGGCCAGGGCACCTTTCATCCGCCATTTAAAGTTAGAAAGCTATTCATATTTAATACGTTCCACTCTAGCAGGGACTGGACATGTCTCAATTTTCCAATTTTATCCTAAATTGGAGCAGATCGGAGTAAAGGAGTGGGTTTCAGGATATAAGAAAGCGTAAAACATTTCTTTTATCCGTTTCGTTTTCTATCTTTTATTTATTTCGCTTTTTCTCAATAAAGTGTAAAATGCCCAGAATTCTGTTATGTTTTGTTCAATATGTTGGAACGATTGCTGCTGTCATACAGAGCCTTTTAAAGCAGTCGTAATTGTACGTCTTGGTATGATTTGTTCTTCTTTTGAACAAACGCAGTAAATTCTCTATACATTCCTCATAAACCATATACGAGCAAAATGTTCTTTCGCATGATTACATAATTGCTGCCTTGCGATAAGCACCGACATTAATCACAAAACCCGAAATGGCACCCAAGCCACTGAAAATCACTATCCATCGAGTTTTCTTTCATGTCCAACTACAATCCCTACGGGAATTTCATAGATTACCGCATTTTCACTCTCTCGCCTGACTGCCCCGATAACAGTCGCCAACCTATCTTAAACTTTTCCTTTTTCCTTTCCCTTTCCTTTCCTTTCCTTCCTTCCTTTCGAGTACTCAGCATTGTTATAGGCTTTTGGGCCGTATCCCTCCTGCGGGAATTGTGCTTATAAAAATTTATCGACTTGGGGCATCGAAACCACTTCCCCAGCGGCACACACATGGGTCCCTTTCCCTGTGGTGATCTTCGTCGAGACGGAAACAGAGGCAGACTCTCAAGGGGGAGACGTAGGAATTTTCAGGAAAAAGTTGCATTCGCAAAAGTGTGGTGCTCCACTAGAGAGGCTATCTAATCTTTTTCCTTTTTTTACGTTCCGGAATTTCGTATCGTTCTTCCTTCAAATTGGAACACAGTTATTCTTAGAACAAAAATCATCCATGAGTGGAAGCGCACTATATTTAACGATGCTCGTTATCGTTGCACGATGTTCTCGTTTTTTTGGGGTCACTGTTGGAGACAACAGAAATAAATGGTTTTTTGCAATTTCCAGTACGATTTCTAGTAAAGTCGTGGTGTGCTTACGCTTCTGGAGGTTCTTAATCGCTAAATCACCCTTCCGTTACCGTGCCGAGCATAGCATCATTTTAGGAACGTCGTAATAGATAAAAACACATTTTATCAACAAGCGTCTGAATTATGGGCGATATCAGCAATATACATAAAACATTTTTCGCTTATACGAGAACATAAACCATATAG
>NW_026454390.1:0-8840 GCF_943734635.1 Anopheles cruzii
AAGATGACGCGCTTGAATCACTCGATATTTCTGGTTCACCGGTTCCGGGTGGTTGTTGAATCGGCGACGAGATCATCCTTAAACCGGAAGGGGAGCATCAGCAGTCAACCTTCGCATGTCATCATTTTCCATTTCGTAGCAATTGTTGGGTGTGCCTTCGTGCTGTCAAAAACTCTGCCGATGATGGGGTTTTGTCGTTTGATTTTTCACTGAGCCCCGGTGGATCCTCGCCGTCAGCTACGGAATAAAAATGGTTTAATTAACGGCCAAATGTCTGCCACGGAGATTATACAACAGCGGGATTAATTAAATTTCAAGATCTTTTCCAAAGTGACGACCTCCAGCGAAATTGAAGCCACACTCTACTTATCATACCCTCATTCGCAAGCAAAAACTTTTATGCCTCTTTTCGGGGCACCACTCTTCTGGTAAGGCTTCAGCATTACCTGAATGTTTATGACAACTCGTTTCTCACGTAATCCAGCATAAGTCGGCAGTTAACACTTTATCGCCTGAAGGTCGTAACTGGCCCTAGCCCCGCCCCAAACTGCTACTGGCCAGAGACATCCTCGTCCTTTCGGCGAAAATTGCTCAACCAATGAATTTTATCCTGTGCGGTGTCCGGTCCTAAGGCCGTCTTCCACATTTTTGCAAACATTATTATGCCATTCATTCTAGTCATTTTACTCTGGCCCGCGGCCACCGGACTCTGAGCCAGCGGGATCAAGGGTGCTTATTTTTGGCTGCTTTATCGGAGTTTTTTTATTCTATCTACGCTTTTAGAGATGGTTATCGCCCGAAGAGAGCCCAAGCCCTAAAGGTGCTAAAGTTAGCGCTTAGCCTCCAGAACACACCGCGCGCACTCCGAATGCTGAATATTCCTTTCAATTAAGCCGTAATAAAATTACAAACTTTCGAACCCGAAACGAAGTAGAGCAGTAAAATAATGGCATTCACGGGCACGTACTGATGGGAAATCCTGGATGTGGTTCCTGAAATTCCTGTGCTCAATCAAAAACCCATCAGTCGAACGAACACAGGCTTTCCAACATACAATTGATGGATTATCCTGAAACGGCGATTATGCAAATGCGGCAAATGTAAGAACTGTTTTGATCGAAACGAATTAGCATACTGGATTTGATGCAATATTATCAAAAATACACCCCAAAAAAATACTCTCTGGAACTCAAATTCTAACCAAAATTGACATTTCACGATAGCAAGTTTTAAAGAGTTTTAGTCAAAGCTAACAAAAAGTTTCATATTCATATACGAAGATGAAATCTTAAAAAAAAAAAATAATTGTTGAAATTTAAAAAGATGATTTTTCGGGGAAACGAAAGTGTCCAACAAACTAAGTATCGTTTTCTGAATGATGTTACATGATTACTTTCAGAGAAAAATATTATTGTTGAAAAACTCTCAAATTTTTATTCGTTTTAAAATAAACTAAACGAAGACGGCAGACTAATTGTTATTTCCTTGTAACTTATTTTAACCTGACCAAATCTTTTTATTATTTTGTGTCAGAGCGTTATCGTCGAATGTTTTGGGAAGGAATTTAAAGACTTCAATTAATCTCATTGATGTCTAGGAATCTGCTTTGCGCTCCCATTGCTTGGGTCTGCTTTGCGCTCGTTCCCTTTTCAGCACAATACAAAGCCTGATAATAACGATAGGACGGCTGTACGAGAACCATCTCAGGAATGTGACCAAAGATGTTGGCCGCCCAACTTAATGGTCCGGGCCCGCCAGTCGCCGTCATTCTTTCTGCAGTTGTCGTTGGGAGGCACAACTGCCAACTCGCAAGAAAAAATCTAACCTCTTTTACTCGAGAAATGCAATTAATGCGAAATGGGTAGACATTAAAGATATGTTTTTTTTGCTTCCATTTTCAGATTTTTTTCAGAGGCATCCACACAAATACACACCAACCCTGCTCTCACTACCCGGACGACCCTTGGAAAAAGGACACCGTAGAACTCGCAAGGAATTTTCCTCACCAACGAACAGCGATCTAAAGGTCCGCCAACCGCTTGCGACGGACCTCTAGAGGATTAAGTGTGGTCGTTTCTATTCGATTAACATTTTGCCACAGAGGTTCGTTTGGCGAGGTTCCATTTCAGTAGGAGGACGTAGTTGTGTGAAACACGAAAAAAGAGATTTAATGCTTCGTGGAAAAGTGTTTTCGGTGTTACAAAGCAGAACAAAGTGAAGAACAGTTTGTTCGAGGGCAGTGTGAAGTCCACTAGGAAAAAGTTAAGACATTCGTAAAAGTACTTTCGCTTGTGACAAGTTAACGCGCCATTCGATTCTTACCCACTTCCAGTGACGTGTATGTGCTTCCGTGTGGTTTGCTTTACAGGCGTCCTCTAAGATAGTAGACAGCAAAAGTGGAAAATCGAGGTTAACCAGAGTCGTCCACACCACCCCAGCTGTGTGCCGCCGCGCTGCCCATCGCGTCAGTGTATGATTCTTTGGGAAAACGAAAGATGTTTGGTTCCAAACTGCGATCATGGATGGAAAATCATATTGTGCGACCGAGAAAGAAAGGCAGCAAAAATAAAACCGGAAACAGTGGGTAAGTGCGCGGGAACGGGACCCTGTGGGCCAATGTCGCAAGCGGAATGGAAAAAGGGCCTCCTCCGGGAAAGGATATTATTGATCCAAAACGTGTCCGTAGGCCACCGACCCCCGAAAGAGTTGAAATGTGAGCCACACACATGAACACGTGGAAATCATAGGCCATAGGCCCTTCAATGTTGACTGCATTTGCATAGATGATCTGAACAAAAAACAATTCGGTTCTGGATCTTTCGAATTCCGTTGTCAAAAAACTATTTTCCTGTGGCCGGATCACTAGTCGGAGGTCACAAATGATCGAAAAGCATCCCAAACTTTATCGATCTAGCATGTAATAGTTTATTGTTAGAGTGTCGAGTAAATGACGAAGTAAATTTTACTGATAAATTTTCCCACAAAAAAATTGTTTGAAAGTTTATTTTATTTATTTCAACAGCTGTGTTGTTTTGCCAACCCTTTTCTGTTGGAGACCTCCATTTACCCTTTTTGATTTGGTAAGAAAGTAGATAGGCCAAATCTTTGCTCTTCGTTTCTTCATTGTTAACAAGACCGTGTCGGAACACAGGAAGCTTCGATCTCACACGATTCTATTTTCGTGATACGCGTCGTGGGCCATCTTTAGTCCCCACAGTCAAATTAAGGGGCCCGCGTACAGAAGCTTGCCGTACATCGAAACACTTTCAATGGCGACCCGACCCGTACCGGGAAGTGCTTTGGAGCATCCTATTCGTTCCTTTTTTTCTGGATTCACTGCCATTTGTGTTCTTGTGGAATCTCAAAGTCTCAAAAACCTCCAAAGAGGAAACCATCGACTTCGAAATGCAAGGACTCTGTTAAACACAATTGTCAGTGCCGCCGCCGCATTGTGGTACTGTTGTGCGATGAGATGGAGATGGGGCTGTATGTGGGTAGCGATGCAGAATGGGAATAATGAAACCGAAAGCTCATCAGCCTCTCTGGACCTGGTCTGGACACGATTGCAAGATTGCGAAAGTGGCCTTCGCAGCATCATCATTTGCTACCGCTGCACGTACCTGCTACGTGCTGTGTGCCATCAATTTAACTTTCACTATCTGTGCACTTCCTAGGCGCGCCAGCGCAGCGCAAAAACGGCCGCTGCAGCTCTGAGGTAACAATCATCGTCCACCATCGTTGCTCAAAAATGCAGATTGGCACAAACGAATGGCGCACAATTTGGCTCTCTCTGCAGTCTCTGCATGATCAAAGTATCGGACGACCCTAATCGGCTTATATGCAATAGTGAAGGAGAGCAAATGATTGCCTCTCTGCTTCTCCGTGCCGGGAGCATAATTTTATGCCTCGAGTCTCAAAGTCAACTACTGGAAAGGTTTTTAATAGTGGAATGAATGGCTGGTTGTGAACAACAATGAGCTTTACAATGTTTTTTTTTTCATTTTTTTTTTGGTAACGTGTACTAGGTCTAAGAGTTGAGAACCGGACTGTTTTTAACACACAAAAATCGTTTATAAAATTTAAATGCGATTTTCCATTTTATTCAAAGTATGTGCCATCGCTAGCTATACATTTGACCTATCTCTCTGCTACATCATGGATTCCCAGACGAAAGAATTCTTCGACTTTTTAAGTAAACTAATTAGTCATCCTATTTCGACTTCCTCGTAGAAAAACGAAGGGCTGCTCAGCCAATACGTGTCCCATCGATGAAAATGAATGATATTCGGAAAGAACCAAGTCTGGTGAATAACGCGGGGAGCGATAGCAACTCCCTTCCAAGTGATTTGATAGTATCCTGAAACAGTTTGGCTTTTTGGGACGCCTGGTGCTTGATTCCACGGGCCACCAGGCGCCTCCATTTCAGAAAACAGAAACGGCTTTTTGGTCGTTTTCGATCAATGCATGGTACAAGTTGATCATTTGTTGTCAGTAGCGATAGGAATTAACGTTTTCATCAGGTTGTAGGAGCTTGTGAAACACCACACCTTTCTGTCCCATCAGAAAGTCCGTTTTTTGGAGTCCTTGGACGCTTTTTTTTGTAAAGTCAAAATCGCCATTTTGAATTTTTGTAAACCACTTAAAGCACTGCGATCTTCCAAACACAAGTCCCGACAAGCATTTGGTGTGATTCCGAAGCAGTTTTCTTCAAGAGAAGCAGAAAAATAATAATTCCCGCAAAACGTCATTTTCAGGCACAAAAGTTGACATAGTTTAACCCTTTTAATGATGGGTTGCACACCGAAATAATTTATTTTTCGACCTGATGTCGAAACAAGGTAATGATGAATGAACCGCTAAACTGGGAAGTCCCAATAGACAGGTACAGCCATCTTTTTAACAGTTCGGTTCTCAACTCTTAGACCTAGTACGTTTATAACTCAAATATTCAGGTGAGTTTTGTTGTTTTCCCGGAGCTTGTGTGCCATCCCGGAGCTTTAAAACAACGGTTCCGGTGTTGAGATGAATTCTAAAACGAAGGCTTTTTAAAGTTATTCCTTTCAACGGAATATTCCGAGTATTTCCGTTGGATTCGCATATAATTTGCATTTATGAGTTTTCCTCCTGAAGCATCGCGAAATACACGACAGATCACGCGCTTGTGCGCCAGAACCGGGAAAGTTTTGTGGGCTTGTGGCTTTTTTATTCATAAAAAAACCTGCAGTAAAACCCGAAAGACATTTGCTGACGACGGCGCGGTGGCAGACAGTTTTCATTACTCAACTTTACACCACGGAGAAGAAGGACACGACGTTGCATTGGACAATCCTCTGGCAGCTTACCATTGGGGGGGGATCCTGGAAAGTGAAAACTTACTTTTACACAACCAGGCAAAGTAAGAGTGTGTTGAGCGGGGCCCGCTTTTTCACTGCCAAATGAACACACCCCACTCTTTTGCTGCTCGGGCCCTTTTGCTGCACCAACGAAACAATTGCGGTTTTGTCTGATTTTGTGAATGGCGCTGAGGGTACTAGCCTAGCCCCGTGTGCACAAAGCGAACAAAAAAGCGTCGCAGAAAATCACGCCGACCATGGCCATGATGTAGTGGATGATGATGACGGCGAAAAGAAGTGCTGGCTGGCAGTAGACAAACATGCCATTTTGTGTACCGTTCTCGCTGCAACTTGAAGAACGGCCTACAGCCGTTGTCATGCTCTCTTATCCCTGGCGAGGCGCCCGAGTCACGTTGCAATCGCGATTCTGAAGCGAAAATTCACATTCTCACACGACGAAGCCCACGAACAGTCCTAATCCCAGGCCCAGGCCAAGTACATGCTTCGTGCAGTACAAAAAGCGGCCAAACTTGGAACTTTCCCCGCCCTTCCCAGACTAATGTTTGCTCAGCGAACTTTCTTCACAGTCCATTATTGGTGAAGGATTTTGTTGTTTTATGTTTGCTTCTTCAACAATCCATCATCTTCATTCGCTCGGCAGAGAGCTCGCTTCTCAATTCTTGTGAACATGTGTGTAGGCTCTGTTGTCTTCGTGGGATTATTTTAGACAATGTTTGCTACCTCCTCGACCCGCCACCCCCATGCGCAATGCCATGCCGTACGATGTCGACAGGACCTTTTCAAGAGACAGAATGGCGTACGATACTGCTGAATGTTGAAAACGCGACTCTTCTATTTTTGGTGAATCTCTCTCTAATTCGATTTCGGCACGGAATGGAGTGTGTTGATGGGGTAGGTGAGACCCATTCGCGCCCCATGACACACGGAAGCAGCGAAATAAAAGAAAAATCGAACAACAGAAAACGAACGAGTGACAGGCGACACTTGGTGATGGAGCAATTTGATTTTACGCTTCAATTAAGGGTGCGAATATTACAAAGCGTCAGCGCCAAGTGACAGTTGTCACGAAACGACGACCGGTAGAGTGTGACCAACACCCGTTCCAGATCCACATCAGTTTTTCAGTTGAAAAACTGTTGGTGCTCTCCTGGTGAATAACAGCACAGAGAAGCGAAATTTAAACAAATATGCAAAATTAACCTAGTTGCATATTGAACAGATGTTCATGTTGGTAGTCAATACTATAAACTATCATTAACACAATCTTTTGGCATACCTGTGCATATAGAAGTGATGGATATTATTATTTGTGAATTTATGTAACGGTTGCCCGGCCACACATATCAATTACATGGTTTAAATGGGATCGTTTAAAGCTACTACAACTTTCTACTCCATTTCTGGAGACGATGCCAATCTATCGTCATAACGAAAAAATTCAATTGAACAATTATGCGTTGCACAAAAAAAGACAAAAAATTGTAAAACATTTTTGACGGGCACAAACCAAGCCAAAAATACTTCAGATTCGTAGCTTAAGAAATTGGCCCCAAGGATTTCGGTCTCTTAAGGTTTTCAAGTCGTCACAACGACACAGCCAATCGATGCGCTTCTAGTCGATTGCCTTGGGGAAACGCCGCAGACCTATTGTGTTCCTTCGCATCGTCTAGACGAGCGACGGGTTTGTGCTTGGATCTGATAATTCATGGCACATGGCACCCAAGCCCTGGAAGCACAGATCGGTAATTTGCTGGCTTGGTGACTGTGTGTGTGTCAGCAAAAGCGAAAGAAGCAGTTTCCATCTAATTGACCCTTGAGCTTTATTTATTAGTCTTGGCGTGCTCTGAAAGTACTGCGATTCGCTGGAGAAAATCACAAACCACAAGAAATGCAACGCTGGCAAAGCTAACTGCAGGGAAATATGAGAATGCACATCATGATCAAGTCAAATTGATTGCTACTTCAGCAGCAGTTATGGCCAATACAAAGTATTGAAAGTGTATGTTCCTCGTTAAATGCATCAATTTGACTTTTTTTGTTGGTTTTCTGATTTTATCTTTAAACATGTGCTTTAACTATGAGTAATTTGTTATTCAATTCAATTCAATTTGTATTTTTTTTGCTCGTGTCTCCAAATGCTTAAAGTAAAGTCATTATTAAAGCTTTTGACACCTACGACACCAGGCAGGGCCAGGGCACCTTTCATCCGCCATTTAAAGTTAGAAAGCTATTCATATTTAATACGTTCCACTCTAGCAGGGACTGGACATGTCTCAATTTTCCAATTTTATCCTAAATTGGAGCAGATCGGAGTAAAGGAGTGGGTTTCAGGATATAAGAAAGCGTAAAACATTTCTTTTATCCGTTTCGTTTTCTATCTTTTATTTATTTCGCTTTTTCTCAATAAAGTGTAAAATGCCCAGAATTCTGTTATGTTTTGTTCAATATGTTGGAACGATTGCTGCTGTCATACAGAGCCTTTTAAAGCAGTCGTAATTGTACGTCTTGGTATGATTTGTTCTTCTTTTGAACAAACGCAGTAAATTCTCTATACATTCCTCATAAACCATATACGAGCAAAATGTTCTTTCGCATGATTACATAATTGCTGCCTTGCGATAAGCACCGACATTAATCACAAAACCCGAAATGGCACCCAAGCCACTGAAAATCACTATCCATCGAGTTTTCTTTCATGTCCAACTACAATCCCTACGGGAATTTCATAGATTACCGCATTTTCACTCTCTCGCCTGACTGCCCCGATAACAGTCGCCAACCTATCTTAAACTTTTCCTTTTTCCTTTCCCTTTCCTTTCCTTTCCTTCCTTCCTTTCGAGTACTCAGCATTGTTATAGGCTTTTGGGCCGTATCCCTCCTGCGGGAATTGTGCTTATAAAAATTTATCGACTTGGGGCATCGAAACCACTTCCCCAGCGGCACACACATGGGTCCCTTTCCCTGTGGTGATCTTCGTCGAGACGGAAACAGAGGCAGACTCTCAAGGGGGAGACGTAGGAATTTTCAGGAAAAAGTTGCATTCGCAAAAGTGTGGTGCTCCACTAGAGAGGCTATCTAATCTTTTTCCTTTTTTTACGTTCCGGAATTTCGTATCGTTCTTCCTTCAAATTGGAACACAGTTATTCTTAGAACAAAAATCATCCATGAGTGGAAGCGCACTATATTTAACGATGCTCGTTATCGTTGCACGATGTTCTCGTTTTTTTGGGGTCACTGTTGGAGACAACAGAAATAAATGGTTTTTTGCAATTTCCAGTACGATTTCTAGTAAAGTCGTGGTGTGCTTACGCTTCTGGAGGTTCTTAATCGCTAAATCACCCTTCCGTTACCGTGCCGAGCATAGCATCATTTTAGGAACGTCGTAATAGATAAAAACACATTTTATCAACAAGCGTCTGAATTATGGGCGATATCAGCAATATACATAAAACATTTTTCGCTTATACGAGAACATAAACCATATAG
>NW_026454391.1:0-4163 GCF_943734635.1 Anopheles cruzii
GGGGTAAAGGGCCTGTTCGCCGGGCCGCGCGCGAGAGAGACAGCGCCAGCACACGCGGAATGTAATAAAAGCACTTTTCCATTGTGCCAAAAATCTTCGGAGCATAAAAAGCTGGCTTCTCGCGGTGTAACGCCGCGTGAAAGAACCGTGCCACACATGCGTGAAACTCACGCGTATCGGGGGGCGAGGCCGCCCGCAGGCTCACCAACGGGAGGCAAAAAACTGAAGACAACTTCAACTGGGGCGACTGTAAAGTAAAAGTCGAAAACAATGAGACCTCCGGGAGCCCTACAACCGGCCAGCAGGCTGACTGGAGATACGGAGCCACCGGATCGTTGGAAGATGAGAGCATAGTTGTGGTCCTCTTGTTTTCAACCCGAAAATTCTCCATGACAGGATGCCACTTTCGCGAAACTTTCGATTTTTCGCAAAAGAAAACCGTAAAAATCGTTCAATAAATTCGGCCGCTGTTTGAGAGTCGCCAAGGAGCATCGCGCCCGATGCAAATGAGTTGTCTTCGAGGTCCACCGAAGGGCTTCGTGAACGCCGTTTAATTTCAGTTTGCAGAGTCGTTTCGAAAAGGTTAAGCTGTGTTGTAAATTTGTAATTTAAAATTTACTTCCATCCGTCGTCGTCGTCGTTCCTCCGAAAAATCGTACCACACAAATCCAGTTATAAAGGCGAGGCGGTGGTGAACCAGAAAATGATAAAAATTAGTCTCTCCTCTTCTGGCGCATTTCGATGGCTCATGGGATATCATCACCCGGGTGCACATGTAGGACACGCCGGCCGCCCGGTCTTGTGTGTCTTCTTCGCCTTCCCCACACGACAGAGAGCGAGCTTCGTGTTTCTCGAAAGCCCTCCCCGAGCCAGGCCTTCACCTTTCCGTTACAACGGAGGGTCCCTCGTTTTGCGACCAAGACTCGTTTTGGTTCCCATCGTGGGCAAAGACGGTGCGATGACAATGATGACGACCACAACGACGACGACATCGCATCGGATGAGCCAGACACGAAAGGATACGCACCGCACACGTAAGCTTTCTAGGCCCTGCGGGTGCTTACGGCGCGACAGCGGGAACGAAAAGGAGAACCTCGCCTTGGTTGATCGGTCGGTTGATGAGGCACAGGATGTCGATCGCCGAGGGACGCCGGGAGCGCACAGGGGGACACCCGAAAGCTGGCATAAAAAATGCAACGTTCAACTCACGTAAGCCACGGAAGACAGTAAACAGGACCTGCGCGCGAAAAAAAGAAGTGCCACAAAGCGGACTGCTGGCGCTGATGACTCTGCGCATGTAGGACCTTCGGAAACTTTCGATAAACACGTTTGTTTTCTTTTTTTTTCGCTCGTGTTTCCCATCATTTAACGCGACGGCCTGCCGGGGACGCTGCCGGTGCCGGTAGCACAACGCCAAGGCGGGCCGCCACAGAAGTGAAGTGGGTTTTTTTTTTCCATCGACCATAGGGAAGAGATAGTGTTTACCCATTTTCACGAATTGATTACTTTGCATTTCCGGTTTTTAAACTATCCGGTTTGGGCAATGCGTCGTTTGGGCGACCTTTAAACGTTGTCCGCTACTCCGTAGGATTCCGTAGGTTGCCCGGATGGCTGTGGGAAAATATTAGATGAAGGAACCCGGTTCCAGCTGCCGGCGGTGGATTGCGAAAGAGAATTGAAAGGTTGACACTAAATCTTATCTATCTTCCGTCTAAAAAATGTTTCATTTGCAGTAACTTTGACCACGTGAGTTGCGCACAATCTGTGAGCCGCAAGACGCACGTTCACCTTGTCGCGAACATAACCTCCAAAAGTGAGCAAAAATCCGATACGCAACGCAATGCGTATCCGTACTCTCTCCCTCTATCTCTCACGTTCTGTCTCTTTTTCCCTCGTCATGTTTGCTGCATATGTGTGTTGATCTGCCAAGCCAAGCAGCGCTTTGGAAGTGTTGTCACCACGGCAACGGCTTGCTGAAGTGTTGTCAATGTTTCAGATTCCATAATGAGGGCATTTAGAGAATGCACTTACCCGTTAGAGCGGAATAATGAGCTCGTCGCACAACCCGTCCGTCGGTGCCAGATTTACTGTGCAGCCTTGCGACCTTGGCACCGAATATCTGCACGCTCTCTGCACACACCTTGACGTTGGACAAAATGGAAGCACGATTCCTTTTGAATCGAAGACGAAAGCGACGACGACGCTAGCGTTTTAATCTTCCCAAGGCTGACGAAGTGTGGTCGTGCGTCCTCTCCCAGGATTGGTCGATTCGCCCTAGCAGCAGCGACGCATTATTTGAAACATTTTGACACACACACCGGACGGTGACGGAAGTTTCTTGTGTTTCGTTTGTGGTTTTGTTTTCACTACCGTTGCATCATTTCCCGTCTTGCCGAGTGGGGAGTTACAGCTAAATTCCTTAACACAGTACTGCACTGCAAATACTGACCGGTTACGCGGGGCTCGTAGAAAGGGGGGGTGGCTTCACTCAATCATATTGGTACATTGGTTTAAATTAATGAAAAAACGCACACACTCCGAGAGACGCGTCGGGCAGATGCGTTGGCAGAATCTTGGCTTTTATCACACACTCATCCGGCGAGAGAGTGGCCTGAGGCTTGCGTCGCTATAGAGCTTCGGTTTCTTCTGCCTCGGCGAAGCTTTGCCAAAAAGGAAAACGCTTCTAGGGACCAAACACACAGACGACGCAAACCGCATAGGGACACACAGGGGGGCTACACATACACTGTTCGGGGCACCACGGGAAAACGGCCGTCGACCACCTAAGGAAAACGAGGAACGTTGTGGACGATGAGCGACAAAAAGACGATAAAGACAGTCTTTGGTAATGCATAGTTTTCTTATTGCACATATTTTCTGCCAAGGACTTTGCTTATCTGGCCGAGGTCGCCTCAAAACGCAACGCACCGCACCTTTGCACCAACACTATCATACAAACAGGGGCGTACAATGAAGCTTGATTGGCGCGACTGCCAACACCACCGTCATCGGCGTTGCTTCGCCGCCATCGTTGACCAACACCTTAGCCTTATTCTGGGACGTCGTCGACTAGCTTTAAAAAACATTACCCTTCTTCCACTCGAAAAAACACAGCAACCCACGGAACGCAACTATGTGCGCGTCCTGCGTCCAAGAAAAGAAGCAAACATTAAAGGAAAATGACGTTTCCGCTGCGAGCGAAGGGTTTACGCACTTTCGTGCCGTTGTCACCGTTTTCGCTTGGCCGGAATGCGATTAGCAAAGGTGTGTTATTGTGAATGGAACATTCAAGTTCCGCACGTACTGCGGTATGTAACGATACGGAGCAAAAAAAAAAAGAAACACACAAGATAACCGTGACAGAAACGAAGGCACCAGACAACGGGCGCTACGTCAAAGGTGCACAGACACATGCACACGCAACGCGCGAAGAAAAAAAAGGGAACACGGGGTGCAGATGACGACTTTGATCGAAGCAAAAAAGGGTTTTCTTTTCCTCAGAGCTCGCTGGACATGTGTGCTGCGTCCTGGGTAAGTATTCGATCGCCTAGATGGCTTTGCTGCTGGTGAGGTGCAATTGGGGCCACGGGGTTGGAAAAAATGTGCTTCTGTCCGGGCTCGATGGCGTATTGCGTTCGACGAGTATCTTCTTCCGTTTGTTGCGATGCGGTTCTCTTTTAATCCACTGTCGATTCTCGGGGAACCATTTTTACCTTCGCCTGGCACAAGGTGGGCTTCTAACTCTTTTGCTACTCACGGTTAAAACCCGTACCTAACCGAGTACGAGTAAACGCGAAACGCGAAACGCGACCTCCGCGCTTGAGAACTGGACACACACACAGTGAACGAAAACCTGAACACACAACGCCGCGGGATTTCGTTAAAAAAAAAAGTAAAATAAGAAGAATATAAACCTGACTTTTGAACCTGACCTTTCGTAACCGAAACTGACCAAGTGCCGAACGGGAAAGGGATATTTTCCCTCTCGCTCTCTCTGGTTCGTCGGAATGACGATGGGGCGAACGGGCGAATCGATCACCGGGCGACAGTGTCACCTGACAGCAGATTTGCGACTCATTCAATTGCAGTTCGTGAGCATATAATAGCAACTGATGAAAAGAAATAAAAATCTAAAAATGAATTAAATCGCGTTCAATTGATAA
>NW_026454391.1:4663-8819 GCF_943734635.1 Anopheles cruzii
AAAGAAATAAAAATCTAAAAATGAATTAAATCGCGTTCAATTGATAAAAGTCGTAGTTTGCATAGTGTTTTCCTTTTTTAATCCTTCGTAAATTGACAGAGTTGAGCACAGCCCTATTCCTGTTTGACAGCTGACGGATGTTCCCCATTTGACGTTTGTGTTTTGGGTTGAAATCGCAGACAAAAATTCGCGCGTTGTGTTGTAGAAATCCGTTCTCATCATCGCCATCGTTGAGTAAAACATGGGCCATATTCTGTGATTTACTACGTTCAGGCCTGTTCTACTACCAAACCACTACCAAATATGCAACGCATTACCGGGAATCCATGAGTAAAACCAATGTTTCTTTTGCCGGCTGTACACGCCGGGTGCGATTGGCAAATGCGTGATGTTGTGGAAAATAAAAAATAGCACCGGCTGCAGAATGCAACGATACGTCCGTCCATGTGAAAGGTATGCATTCGCTAAAAAGCCATGAAATCTATTGCAAACCCAAGTCACTGCATTCAATGATGACCATAGTAAAAGGTTTGATTCAAAGTTGAGCCTGGCACGACCGTTTGGCGTGTGAACCAGTGGTTCCTTGGACGAATGACGAAAACAGCGTTCTGAGAATAAACGACAGCAAGATTGCAAACTGGCGTTGGGAAGCGACGAAAGGGATGTTAATTTATAAATTTACTCTTCCCACTTCTTTCGTTGCAGGTACTGATGGAATTATTATGGTGGTGGCTCTTCATCGAACACTAGAATTAAAGTCAACTAACACGATCTGTCAAATAAAAAATTAAGCACCATTCGTTTAGTAGTCGTCCTTGGAATCTACTTTGGAGAAATTCAGACAATTTCATCTAACCGTTTTTATATAATTAAACATTTTAGAACCAAATTGTATGTGCGCGCATACAAAGAACCGATGAGGGTTAAAGCAGGCAAAGACCGCTCGACGGTTGTAGCCGGATAAGTAAGAGAATAATTTAAAAGACACGTTCATTCAGGCAATACATAGCAGTGACCCTAAAATTAGTTCCATTTCATTGGGTTATAGGGAGCGAAAAATCCATAAACTTAGTGTTTGCACAAGTGTTGGAGCCAACCGTCATTTCAAATTCCTGTGACATTCCCCGTCGCGCCCTAATTATTCACCCTCAGTAGGCTCTTCAAGCACACCACGCTTTAGTGACAGAAAATATCACCTCACCCAAATTCACCTCCACTTTTGTCGGTTGTCAGTGCACCAAAGTCATTCTATAAAACACAACGTAGGACATCACGCGCATTTTAAGTGAAAACGAATAAAACCATTCTTTATGTTGCGAGCACTTAATTTTCCGGGTAAAGTTAAAGAATTTTCAATCATGGAGGAACACATTAGTGACGATATCGAGATTGATCATGCATTTCACCAAGTAGATAATATCAATTTAAGTTTGGATGAAGAAATAGACTCATAGAGTATTTGTGGCGACTTTGCTCGACGACCGCAGCCACTTGATTCGAGCGTTCAAGCCAACCCTGGTTACAACTGTGGTGAGGAACCCACGCAACTCAGCAAAAAAGAGACCCTTCAGAGTTAGATCTCACGGTAGAACGGCACTCACCCCGAAGGGACGAGGCATAGCCGAGAAGAAACCGTTGAAACATGGATCACTCGATCTTGTATATAAAGGCTCAGAATTCGACAGAGAGGCGCATTCAGCATTCAACATTCAGCGGCTAGAGATCCAACACATACTGTGGATCTCTAGCAGGGAACAGTAGCTGCCGTAACCAGTGTCATAAAAGTATATGTATAACAGTGTACCAATGGAAAGTGAAATAAATCGACATATATAGTAAAACCGAAAAATCGTTTCCTGAATGTGTGCCACCGAGGAGAGAAAGAAGACCATATCTCTTTTCAACAACAGAGTCGAGCAGTAAATACCGCGCGACCTCTTCGTGTCGTTCTGGGCGCTAGAGAACTGGTTCGCAGCCACCGGTGTGACAGCCAAGATGGACGCGAGGCGATACTAGTTATTAGTGTCACAGATTCCAGCACGAATGCCGACAGAAATTAAGCCGTTAATCGATCGCCCTCCCGATAAAGAGAAATACGAGTTCGCCAAAATGGCAATGCTCAGATACTACGAGGAGTCCCAGCGCCAGAGGATAAGTCTGATAAGATGGGCGACCACAAGCCGTCCAAATTCCTGACGGAAATGAAGCGAGCCGCCGAAGATGCTATGTCGGAAGCGATCGTAGTGAACCTTTGGACGAGTCGCCTTCCCCCGTGCGTCCAATCAGCCGTCATAGCAGCAAAAGGATCCTCGGTGGATAAGGCCAACGTGGCCGATGCTGTCATGGACTCACTTGCCCTGTACCGGCGCCCCGCCCCACAAATCGCAGCGAACGATGCCCGCAGCTCGACATTCGAACAGCAGATTACGCAACAGGTGGCCGAATTAACTCGGCGCATAGAGGAGCTCGCAAGGGAAAACCATCGCCGGAGCCCATTAGCGAATAGCCACAGTCAGGACCAAAGCCGTTTTGAGTCTTGAGTCAGCGAGTCTCTGTTACTACCACGACCGTTACGGCGCACAGGCAAGAAACTGCCGCCCACCGTGCACGTACCGGGCAAACCACAGGCCACTGCACCCCCGAAAGCCCTGATAAGCGCTCTTGGCGATCGCCAAGAACTATCAACCTACAAGTGCCAACTCTGGCAGTGTAGAATGACTGAGGCAAAGCAAAATGATAAATACAGGAACAACTGGGAAATAATAAATGATTTCATCGAAGGGGACGCTTCAGCAGCTTTCATCTCGGGACTGAGCGAAGCATATTTTGGACACGCGCAAGCCGCAAGACCAAAGGACATAGAAGACGCTTACGCCTTCTTATGCAGTTCAGATCAAAGGAGAAAACGGCGCACAGTATGGCAGTCGATTATCCTACAAGGAAGTTCCTGAGGAGTAAAAAATTGGAATTAAGATCCAACAAACCATCTCCAATGTGCGTGTTCCCCGACATACAGCTCGTTACCGTCAACCGTTGTCAATCCAGCGCTCAACTCACCAATACGCCGGCCACGAGCCCACGGCTGCTATGTCTCGATGTTTCAACTCCGTGGCGTCACTTTTCGACTTCAACCTGTCTATGTCCGACTTCAGGGAGCGTCTGTGATTCGCTTAGTCTTTTGTTGCGTGCAACTGCTTGACAATGTTCACTGCTCATCTAGCCAATGCTGGCCAATGAGTTTTAATAATAAACAAACAAACAAACAAACAAACAAACAAACAAACAAACAAGGAACCCATCCGAAAGCCACTCAAGTTAGAAGGTCAAAACAGGGATCGGTATGAACGTGAAAAGTCAATGGACGCTATTACCACACGCAGCCGGTTGACAGTAAATAGGAGAGCAATAAATAATCACGAGGCAGTAAGCAACGAACCCAAAGATGAAACGTCAAAAGACTCCTAATCAGATGACGATGACTTAGACCTAAATTTTCACTCGGCCTTTGTAAGTCAGAATCCAATTTGAATTACCTACCTTACTTCCTATCCTAAACCTTCCTGAATTACCTAAACATCCTTAAACGGAATCTTCATAAAGACCTCATAACGATGCAAAAGATAGGGCCATGTAAAATTCAAACCCGGGCTGCACACCTGCACAGATCTGGTATACAAAAAACAAAAAATAATGTTATACTCAATCAAATTGGAAAACACAAAATTCGTGAACTACACTCCAACTTGTTACAAATTAAACCCATTGTAGTGACCTACATGCGTACGTGACTCAAGCATCGGATCCGCTCATGTATACGCTGGTGATACATAAAAGCAGTTCTGGCAGCCACACAGCGCCCGGAATCCGATGCAGCCTCTTCTTCCTACGGCCGTCAACACGATCAGACGTGCCAGTGATAGTCACCCCCCCCCCCCCCACCGTTTAGAACAATAAAGGAACAATAATATCCGTTCCCAAACCATTATTCATAAGAGGACCAAAAGGTGGGATGTCATCGGCACTGATTGTTAACCACAAAATAGGTACCTTTCTGGAAGTTTTGTGGTATCATTCTCAAACTGCACAATTACTTTTATGGGAAAAAAACTTTACATCTCAGGAGAGAATTAGCGAAAACGGGACAATGCAAGGAGCC
>NW_026454392.1:0-8819 GCF_943734635.1 Anopheles cruzii
AGTCAACAGTTATCCAAATCATAATATCATAATCCGAACACCAGCGAGGGGTGGTCAATACATTGACACGCATTTGAACTTGAACCGCGAAGATCACGTCACGATCGCGGTTGCTAGTGTAAACAAACGATCGCAACAGCTGCTGTCAAACAGCGCGGAACCAAAACACGGTGCGCGAGTGTGCGTGAGATGATGATCAATCTACGCGTGCCGCGTGACGTCATCGGATCATCTCGCACCTCGGCGGCTGCCTCGGCCACTTCTTACCTCCTTTCTTGAAACCTTGAAATATTTGCCACAGATTCGGACCGGGCAGACTTTCGTACGGCTTGGCCGAGGCCCACTCTTGATCGGCCAACGATTCCTCGGTGGCCACGGCGGCCGGCTGGGCCTGAACACTGCGCCAGCGCACTGACCCCGCTGCTACCGAGCAACGGCGCCACATAACGGTACCGAGGGAAGACAACATTTCAACACACTGACGAGCGGATCACAAGACGAATCGATTCACGTAAACTCCACCGCGACACTGACTTCACGCCGCGGCTGTTGTGGGAGCATCATCAGAAAATTGTGTCCGGTTGTTGTGTGATAACATTAATGCTCTTACACCAACACGAACCGCGAGCGCATATTAATCTAAGGGTAATTTTTTTGTTTTCGCTGGCTGCATGCGTGTGTGTGTGGCGGTTACATCCACCACTGTTTACAATCGATCAACACAGTGCGGACTAGTGTTCGGTGACCTTGATTTGGCACTGGCCATAATTTCGGTCTATTAGGCATCGCAACGTCGATGGGTGTGCGTATGGCCGAGCACTGGTTCTACTGGTTGCCACACACTTCACACCAACGACCGGCCGACACTATCTAATTGTGGGTTCATACGTGTGGTTGCGATAAATCGTCTCCCGGCCGGGAACGTCGAGCTAAAGGCATGACTTGCGGATCCACGCGGATGCAGATTTGCACTCAGCTGCCATTTATCTGTTTGCCTTATCACCCCAATACCCGATTTTGTGTAATCTCACTTTGACAGCGTCGCAATATGTCAACAGTAGCTACAGGGTTTGGCCTTGGCCAAAACAGATTGAATTTGGATTAGAAATAGTAAATCGTTTATTTCGCTCAATCTTTGACATCCTTCAGCTCAAACTTCAGGTCCGTCGCCGGCACGTTCACTATGCTGGCCTTGAACTTCAGCTCGCCATAGTTCCACCGGACGTGGTACTGGCAGATAAGGCGCGATACCAGTATCTCCATCTCCATCATGGCCAACCGGCGCCCGATGCAGGTGCGAGCCCCAAACCCGAACGGCATGTACACGAACGGATGCGCCTCCTTCGCGCTCGGACACCCGGATGCGGCCGGACCGGTCAACCAACGCTCGGGCAGAAATTCACTCGGTCTGGTGAACTGGCCTTCCTGGCGCTGCAGGACCAGCTGGCCCATCCCTACAAGCGTCTGAAAAGAAAAAGGTCACGTTAGTTCAATCGGCCAAATCCTGATTCCCTCTGGCTTACCCCTTTCGGGATTTGGTATCCCTGCAGGACGAGATCTTTGCCGGCACAACGACCATTGCCCGACGTCGGAGGGTACAGTCGAAGCCCTTCCTTAATGCAAGCCCTCAGATACGGCATATTCTTCATGTTCTCCGGAGTGAGATGCGACGCTTTATCGGGCAGAATTTGACGCAACTCGGCCCGCAGTTTGTCCTGCTTCTCGGGATTGTTCGCCAGGCAGTACAGGACACCGGTAGATCCGGATGAAGTCTACGGGGACCGCGTGTTAAAGCGTGTAATGGAATGGAGCAAACGGGAACCACCACCGCCGCCAGCTTACCGTGTCCACCCCAGCAAACAGGCTGTCCAAGGACATGATAAACGCCGCGTTGCGATCCACCTTCAGGAGCTTCTCCAAGATGCTGAGCGTGTCGGAACTGGCGCCCGGATTCTTTTCCATCCGCTCGACGGCTTCATCAATTTTGTCGGCAATCACACTAGAGGCGGAATAAACGACATCTTTCATTAGGAGTACCTTTTTGGTGGCCAATGTCGATCGCTTACTAGTATAGCTGATCGAGGGTACGCATCAACCGATAGAAGCCCGGTGTTTTGATCTTCCTCCACATCGAGGGCATAATGTCTAGCTGGAAGAACAGGTCCACTGCGTCCTTCGTGAGCTGTCAGGGAAGTAAAATTAGGACCCCCAAACTACGCTCTATATCTGTCCGCAATACTTACGGTGATCAGTTTGCTGACTTCCGGTGTTTGATCCCGACTCAGCACACCGAGGCGTGCGTCTAGCACCAGCACACCCATGGTTTCGAGAGCCCACCGGTTAATCCACTCGTTGAAGTTGGCCGGCAGCTCGTTCTTCTGATCGCGTAGTTCGTTCACACTAACAGTCGAACAGTCGTTGTAGCTATTAAACCTTTGCGCTTCCCTTTCTCCGTCCTAGCCACTTACATGCCGATGAACTCGCGGCCCACTTCGTCCACCTTGTCGATGTACAGTTTAATAATCTTCGGCTGCAGCATGATAGGATTGACGATCGTGCGCATATTGTGCCACGATTCACCCTGCCTGGAAGAAACCGTGATCAGATTGGTATTGGGCCTTCTTGGCCGATTGACCACCACCGCGACCGGTTACTTACTCCGCCAGCAGACCTCCGTAGCCCTTGAACCACTCCGGGCGCTGCTGCTTGCGGTAGTACACGAACGCATCCATCCCGGTACGCCGGGGCCAGGGGCCCTCAGTCCGGAACACCTTCTCAAAGTCCTCCGGGACGAAAGACATCACAATGTCCTCCCGACCGAACGCGCCCCGAAAGCGCATGATGGGACCGTACAGTTCGCGCATGCGACAGTTGATGTCGTACAGTGTCCCATTTTTGTATTTACCTAAAACAGTGTCAAACCTGTGGCTTGAGTAACTGGCCAGTACAGAGACAGTACGCCACCCTTACCGAACGGGCCGAATTCCTTCAGGAAGCCAAACAGCGTCGGTGACGGAAGTTCATCGAACGGCCGTGCCTGGTCCCAGTCCGGATCCCGGTCGCTAAGCTGCCCCTCTCCGGCAGCGGCAGCTACCTGCGGCTGGGTGCTACGCCACCGCCACCACTGGCCACCGACTACTGGCGCTACGCAAGGCCGCACCCGAAGCGCGCCGAAGGTTATATTTAGCATCGCGCGCGCCGTATTGCGTTAGCACCGCGAGCGATTACGGTGGATACTGACCGCGATGTGTGTTCATGGGGCCAATTTTTTCCCTGTTATTAGAGGCCACAGCGTAGCGCGTGTGCTGTGTTGTGGTTGTGGCATCGCGCCGCGCCGCTATCGATTTGGGGCTGTAGTCGTGGCATGGGTTAATGTTTTCGGCAACGATGCTTAGCGCGGAATTAGCGAGTCGGTTCGGTGCGTCTTATGGGCTGGACAGCGGCTCCGGAAGATTAGATTTGGAACATGCCGCACATGCTTGTGTGTGTATCGCAAGCTGGGTTAACGTGCCGTGGAAGTAAATCTCGATTGCCTTGACGTCTTTATTGAAGGGCACAAAATGGATTTAGAATCAAAACTGGTTGCATGAAGCATGGTTTAATGAAGATGTCTGTATTGGTTTCAATGTTTGAAACGGTCGGAAACGTTCTTTTTAGGAATATCCTTTGGAACACATTCTTCATTTCGACTCTAAATTGGCTATGGGCTTTAAAATGGTGTCCACGGAGCAGGCTCTTGAGTTTAGCGACTAGCCAGAAGTCATATGGTCACGAAATAATCAGGAAAGAATGAAAACTCATTTTCCTCAAACTTATTTTACTTCCTTCAATGTGAAAACCATCCCAAAACCCTGTTTAGAGATGGGAAACGAAACCCTGGAACCCAACCGGTTCCAAACAGATCGCAACAAAATATTGGCCCAAGTGCAGTGAAGTGAATCAGCGACACGCGATTCAGCAATGAACTCGGGCAGCGCAAACAGAACAGCGTTTGCGAAAAATGATAATTTATCACCTCGTTCCAATCGGCTGGCTCAGCTTTGCGTCACTCCGTTCCCTTCACGAAGCAGATTGGTGGCGATAAAGTTGCTCTGGAGTTGCTCTGTTGTCCACCCGGAGACTAATAGAATCGGTACACTCTGGTTCAAGCGAATCGAACCGCCAGCTAATCCGCCGTGACGCCGTGGCTCTTCCGCGCGCGCGGGATGACGCTCCACTTTAAAGCGACCAAGCCGACCCAAGCCGGCCCAAGTCAGCCTTCTGGCCCAAGCGAGCACGCGGTCATCAGCGCCGAGACCCGCGGCACCTTCGGTGCCATTTTGATTGATTTTTCAATTACTTTCCTCTTGCTCGGCGACCACAGGACCACCGGAGTAATGTGTTCCTTTATGTGCGCGCTGCCGGAGTCCGCGGCCGCGGAGTTTTTGATTGGCCCGCCGATCCGACCTGCACCCTGCGCAATCAAGCAGAACGAAATGGACGAGCGAATGGAACGAGAAAGTTTCCAATTAAAACGTAAACACAAAAGGAAGTCGTCCTCGGGATCCGCTCCGAGGCTCCGCTTCTTCCCGGCAGGGATCGCTCCGCTGGCAGAAGGGTAGGGAAAATTAAACCAATTAACGGTATGATTCATCAAGAAAGCTGACTCTCCAGCGCGGCTCTTTTGACGGTTTACCGCGTTCCTTTCTCTCTCGGGTGCTCTCTCTCTCTCTGTCAGTCGACCCGTTTTCGGCCATTTTAGTCAAGTTCGCCAACAAAATGGTGGCCCGATAGGACTATCTCGCAGGTTATATTGCTAAGCAACTGCGAGTATCTATCACCATCGCTTCTAGGCACTCATTAGCGAGTAAAGTTGAACCGAACGTTTTGAAATGGCCCTCGGGCCGCTAGCCGTCTGTCACCTGCCGCGGGCCAGCGTGCAACGGCGGTTGGCGGTTATGGCCACTTATCTAACGAATGTCTCAACTACTAAGTGACAACTTTCTAAAGACATCAAACCCGGCGGCCGGTGACCGGTGACAACACAATTTCCGTTCTTCTCCGCCACGGCGGTGGGGCACGGCGGGGCGGCGCGGCACGATGGTGCACAAATAATGCTATAAAAAATGCCCCACCAATAATGAGCCGAGTTAAGATCAGTAATTATTTAATTACACTCGGCCAACGTCATCACAGCGCACCGCAGGACATCCGATCGATGTAACATAATCTTAACGGTAATTGGCCTCTGTCTGGTGTCTGGTGGTAAGTGAAGCTTGTGCCGAAGTGCCTTCGGCAAGTCGGCAGGTAGCCGGTCCTTCAAGCATTTCCCGCTCCCAGCAGCGATCGGTTCGCGATGTGATCAACCCTGCGCGCGTTATCAGGTGCGAGCGATCTGCACACGGGAACGAAACGGCGTGCTAACACACTCGAGGAACAAATTTATTTAATTAAATTAAGAAACAACACATCGGCAGTAACGGCAGTGACAAGTCAACTTGCAGAAAGACGAGGCCCTGGGCCCTGGGCTTGTGATGGCTTCGGAGCATCGCCGGGCCCGTTGACAATTCACGGGCGCCGGCGATCAAGTTACCATTGCTTTCAGGATGGAAGGAAGCTGTCTTTCCGAAAGGTGACAGCTCGTTGCAGTAGGCGTGGATGTTACCCGAACCCGCGTTTGATCATAAAGCTATCACAGATAAGATTGAAGTGGATTAAAAATATTTAGATTAACATTTTAGCAATCACAGCTTGTGTGGAAATCACTGACGTAAATGCTAAAATGACTTAACCACATTACAACAAATGTAAAGGAGATAACATAATGACAGCCATGTTTCCCCAATAGGAACAACCGGTGCTATGACTTTGACGGTGCTATGACGACTTTGGCTATGACATATTTGTATCTATGGCCAAACCACTCTCGAGTAGCCAGCGTGGTAGCGTCCATTTCCTTTATGCTCGACATCATATATTACACCACCTTGCGGCCAGTCAAAAATGGTGGCTCGTTAGCACAACATTGGACCATCTGCCACCGTGCCCTGATTTGACACATAAAAGCCCATTCCGTCAGTCAGGACAAACATCGGCCAAACGGGCAACCGGTGTGCCGGGATTCATTACCATCCTCCAAAAGTCAACCCTGCGGTGGCAGCTGCCGACCGGCAGACATTCTTCCTGCCAGCAGGATCCTGCTGGACCGGTGCCGTAACTTCTTTTCAGGTCGCAGGACTTCTGTAGCGGTCCATCCCGTCCTTTGTCCAAGCGGACTGTTCGCATTGTGCCACACAGTTTGTCCTGGCCACCAACCAGGACGTGCCACAAACATGTGTTCCGCGTGTGGGGTTGTCCATGTTATCCAACGACAAAACCTATGCTGGAGTTGCCATCAGCAATGAGCGAGGTACCGACCGACTGGTAGCCCGGAAGATTAGGCAATGGTCGACGGTAGCATTACCGGGAAGGTGCCCAACGCCGCAGGACCTTCTGGCGACGACGAGGCGCTTGAGGGACTGGCGTATCTCTTGCCGAAGGATTTTTTCAACTTAACATAAGTAAACAATGTAGGATTTTAATTAAATAAACAGAAATGGCCCTTCGTTTTGCTAATTACTGTAAATAAAGCTCGAACACCGATGATCGAGCCACCACTTAGACGCTCCATTGCGTCGACGCCCCTGACGCTCGGGGTTTAGTGAACCGTTTTATGTTGACTGGAGGGTCTTCGAGTCCAATCGAGGCTGGCTTCAAGCGCCCATGAAAAGAGTTGCCCGCCTGCAGCAACGCTCAAGCCTTGAGGGCGCACACTCGAAGCAGTTGCAAAATAAATGGCGCAACAATGGGGCGCCACTAATTACGCCCCGAACCCGAACACCAACAGCCTTCCAAGCCCCGCCAATCGGGGGTGGCCGATTTATGCTCTTTTCTCACTCACCACTAATCGCCTTGAGTTGCGCACGCTTGAAGGTGCGAACTACAAAACCTTTCATCATTTAATTATTTTCGCAAACAGCGCACCCGGCGGCTCGGTTGCCATTTTCCGGTCGACCGATTCCGGTGGGGGGACCGCGTTGGGGCGTTGTATAAATTAGCTGCAGCACTGCTCACAATCGAATGCGGAGGCCCCGGGTGGGTGATGTTAAACTTAATCAAACATGGATGCGCTCCTTTAATTAACGCAATCACGCTGCCGGAACTAATCGTCGACGTCGTTTCGATCACGGCCCGTTCGGTGGTGTCCTCGCTCGCTCAGTAGCCGGGCCCGACCCACCCCTATGCTCGTGCCGTTCGCGCACCAGAGATAAGAAGACGATGGGGCGATGCGCACGAAACAATGAGCACAATTTATGCTGCTCCTCGACGGCGACGACGACGGGGGTCCGGAAGTGTGGCAACATAAATATCACACCGTTTGGCACTGTTTCCCGCGCATCGCACGATCCGGCGTGCTGACAAAAAAGGTGGCAAGACCGGAAACATTCAGCAAATTAAGAGAAGCTCGGAGCACTCCGGCTCGCACTTTATGCTCGCCATTGTGCTGCTCAAAACGTTTGCCACTCAGGGGAATAAATTAGAGCAGCGCCGCTCTGTGAAGGAAGTCGCACCCCGCGCCACAATGATAACACATAAATTCATGAATAAAACAAAGCAAAAAATGCCGTTGGATGGAAATTCAACGGCCCGAGAATTCCGGCAGCCTTTTTCGGGCCGCACCGACACGCACACTCCGTGAGTAAAGAGTTACATTTTCACCCACGAATGGAAAAGAAAACGCCATATTGTTTTGCTTAATAATAGGTTCGCGCACAGATTTATGGTGGCCATTTTCCAGCCGAAATAAACTCGTAATCAATAAATTGTGCGCCGCGATGCTTGAGAAGTAGCGCCGGGCGAGCCTTCTTTTCTGGTGGGAAATTAATATTTAACGACAAGCCGCGTGAACAACAAAATTGTATAAATAAAGAAATAATAATTGTGCGCGACGATCGTGAAATTCGTGTGCCCGTTAAAATTGCGTTAGTTGCGTTAGAAAAGCTCGAGGCTCGAGGCGCAACAATGTTTCAAAACTGGGCGCGCTTTGCATTAGGCGGAAGAAGCCGCAGAACGGGCGAGGAACCCGTCGCCGCCATGAATTACAAATCTTGAACCACCAGACGCTCAATTAGGACTCGTAATTCAGTTTCATTAAAACATCATTCCGAATCATTCCAAAACCCACTGCACTGCAAACCGGTCGCAACCCCTTGATGAGGCTCGAGGCTAGAAACTAGATCACCCCGCTCGGCGTTCGTTAGCCCGAGGCGCGGTTAGCTGCTCACTCCAAACGCCCGGGAGTCATAAATCAAGCCGCCATTCGAGTCCCCCGGGCCGGTCCCTCGGGGCGGGGGGATTATTGAACATGATAGCTGACAATGATAAGATTTATGTTGCGTAATCACTAGCGTGTTAGCGTCCTAATAAAGCTCGGGCCAGAATGTTACGTTCGGGAGCGGCCCCCGAACCGACGCAAGGGACACAGTTGGCCGTTATGTTGCCGGGATCGTTGTCTATTTTTGTCTTTGTCCTTACGGTTCGGGTTCGCTCGAAAAACTTAATATTAAACAAGACAAATGGCGCCGAAATGGCGGACCGTGGGCCGTGTGCAAAAAGTTGGCCGCGTCCGCGAAACGGTTCCGGTCCCACACAGCACGGGCGCACACCGGGTGTGTCCTTCGCCAATGTGCCAATCAATTACAGATCAAACATTGATCAATCAAGGGAGGGCGGCCCAAGGCAGGGCGGACGGGCGAACATCGGGGCGTCGGCCATCGCCATCCGGTGCCATGATGGTGTGA
>NW_026454393.1:0-8819 GCF_943734635.1 Anopheles cruzii
AGTCAACAGTTATCCAAATCATAATATCATAATCCGAACACCAGCGAGGGGTGGTCAATACATTGACACGCATTTGAACTTGAACCGCGAAGATCACGTCACGATCGCGGTTGCTAGTGTAAACAAACGATCGCAACAGCTGCTGTCAAACAGCGCGGAACCAAAACACGGTGCGCGAGTGTGCGTGAGATGATGATCAATCTACGCGTGCCGCGTGACGTCATCGGATCATCTCGCACCTCGGCGGCTGCCTCGGCCACTTCTTACCTCCTTTCTTGAAACCTTGAAATATTTGCCACAGATTCGGACCGGGCAGACTTTCGTACGGCTTGGCCGAGGCCCACTCTTGATCGGCCAACGATTCCTCGGTGGCCACGGCGGCCGGCTGGGCCTGAACACTGCGCCAGCGCACTGACCCCGCTGCTACCGAGCAACGGCGCCACATAACGGTACCGAGGGAAGACAACATTTCAACACACTGACGAGCGGATCACAAGACGAATCGATTCACGTAAACTCCACCGCGACACTGACTTCACGCCGCGGCTGTTGTGGGAGCATCATCAGAAAATTGTGTCCGGTTGTTGTGTGATAACATTAATGCTCTTACACCAACACGAACCGCGAGCGCATATTAATCTAAGGGTAATTTTTTTGTTTTCGCTGGCTGCATGCGTGTGTGTGTGGCGGTTACATCCACCACTGTTTACAATCGATCAACACAGTGCGGACTAGTGTTCGGTGACCTTGATTTGGCACTGGCCATAATTTCGGTCTATTAGGCATCGCAACGTCGATGGGTGTGCGTATGGCCGAGCACTGGTTCTACTGGTTGCCACACACTTCACACCAACGACCGGCCGACACTATCTAATTGTGGGTTCATACGTGTGGTTGCGATAAATCGTCTCCCGGCCGGGAACGTCGAGCTAAAGGCATGACTTGCGGATCCACGCGGATGCAGATTTGCACTCAGCTGCCATTTATCTGTTTGCCTTATCACCCCAATACCCGATTTTGTGTAATCTCACTTTGACAGCGTCGCAATATGTCAACAGTAGCTACAGGGTTTGGCCTTGGCCAAAACAGATTGAATTTGGATTAGAAATAGTAAATCGTTTATTTCGCTCAATCTTTGACATCCTTCAGCTCAAACTTCAGGTCCGTCGCCGGCACGTTCACTATGCTGGCCTTGAACTTCAGCTCGCCATAGTTCCACCGGACGTGGTACTGGCAGATAAGGCGCGATACCAGTATCTCCATCTCCATCATGGCCAACCGGCGCCCGATGCAGGTGCGAGCCCCAAACCCGAACGGCATGTACACGAACGGATGCGCCTCCTTCGCGCTCGGACACCCGGATGCGGCCGGACCGGTCAACCAACGCTCGGGCAGAAATTCACTCGGTCTGGTGAACTGGCCTTCCTGGCGCTGCAGGACCAGCTGGCCCATCCCTACAAGCGTCTGAAAAGAAAAAGGTCACGTTAGTTCAATCGGCCAAATCCTGATTCCCTCTGGCTTACCCCTTTCGGGATTTGGTATCCCTGCAGGACGAGATCTTTGCCGGCACAACGACCATTGCCCGACGTCGGAGGGTACAGTCGAAGCCCTTCCTTAATGCAAGCCCTCAGATACGGCATATTCTTCATGTTCTCCGGAGTGAGATGCGACGCTTTATCGGGCAGAATTTGACGCAACTCGGCCCGCAGTTTGTCCTGCTTCTCGGGATTGTTCGCCAGGCAGTACAGGACACCGGTAGATCCGGATGAAGTCTACGGGGACCGCGTGTTAAAGCGTGTAATGGAATGGAGCAAACGGGAACCACCACCGCCGCCAGCTTACCGTGTCCACCCCAGCAAACAGGCTGTCCAAGGACATGATAAACGCCGCGTTGCGATCCACCTTCAGGAGCTTCTCCAAGATGCTGAGCGTGTCGGAACTGGCGCCCGGATTCTTTTCCATCCGCTCGACGGCTTCATCAATTTTGTCGGCAATCACACTAGAGGCGGAATAAACGACATCTTTCATTAGGAGTACCTTTTTGGTGGCCAATGTCGATCGCTTACTAGTATAGCTGATCGAGGGTACGCATCAACCGATAGAAGCCCGGTGTTTTGATCTTCCTCCACATCGAGGGCATAATGTCTAGCTGGAAGAACAGGTCCACTGCGTCCTTCGTGAGCTGTCAGGGAAGTAAAATTAGGACCCCCAAACTACGCTCTATATCTGTCCGCAATACTTACGGTGATCAGTTTGCTGACTTCCGGTGTTTGATCCCGACTCAGCACACCGAGGCGTGCGTCTAGCACCAGCACACCCATGGTTTCGAGAGCCCACCGGTTAATCCACTCGTTGAAGTTGGCCGGCAGCTCGTTCTTCTGATCGCGTAGTTCGTTCACACTAACAGTCGAACAGTCGTTGTAGCTATTAAACCTTTGCGCTTCCCTTTCTCCGTCCTAGCCACTTACATGCCGATGAACTCGCGGCCCACTTCGTCCACCTTGTCGATGTACAGTTTAATAATCTTCGGCTGCAGCATGATAGGATTGACGATCGTGCGCATATTGTGCCACGATTCACCCTGCCTGGAAGAAACCGTGATCAGATTGGTATTGGGCCTTCTTGGCCGATTGACCACCACCGCGACCGGTTACTTACTCCGCCAGCAGACCTCCGTAGCCCTTGAACCACTCCGGGCGCTGCTGCTTGCGGTAGTACACGAACGCATCCATCCCGGTACGCCGGGGCCAGGGGCCCTCAGTCCGGAACACCTTCTCAAAGTCCTCCGGGACGAAAGACATCACAATGTCCTCCCGACCGAACGCGCCCCGAAAGCGCATGATGGGACCGTACAGTTCGCGCATGCGACAGTTGATGTCGTACAGTGTCCCATTTTTGTATTTACCTAAAACAGTGTCAAACCTGTGGCTTGAGTAACTGGCCAGTACAGAGACAGTACGCCACCCTTACCGAACGGGCCGAATTCCTTCAGGAAGCCAAACAGCGTCGGTGACGGAAGTTCATCGAACGGCCGTGCCTGGTCCCAGTCCGGATCCCGGTCGCTAAGCTGCCCCTCTCCGGCAGCGGCAGCTACCTGCGGCTGGGTGCTACGCCACCGCCACCACTGGCCACCGACTACTGGCGCTACGCAAGGCCGCACCCGAAGCGCGCCGAAGGTTATATTTAGCATCGCGCGCGCCGTATTGCGTTAGCACCGCGAGCGATTACGGTGGATACTGACCGCGATGTGTGTTCATGGGGCCAATTTTTTCCCTGTTATTAGAGGCCACAGCGTAGCGCGTGTGCTGTGTTGTGGTTGTGGCATCGCGCCGCGCCGCTATCGATTTGGGGCTGTAGTCGTGGCATGGGTTAATGTTTTCGGCAACGATGCTTAGCGCGGAATTAGCGAGTCGGTTCGGTGCGTCTTATGGGCTGGACAGCGGCTCCGGAAGATTAGATTTGGAACATGCCGCACATGCTTGTGTGTGTATCGCAAGCTGGGTTAACGTGCCGTGGAAGTAAATCTCGATTGCCTTGACGTCTTTATTGAAGGGCACAAAATGGATTTAGAATCAAAACTGGTTGCATGAAGCATGGTTTAATGAAGATGTCTGTATTGGTTTCAATGTTTGAAACGGTCGGAAACGTTCTTTTTAGGAATATCCTTTGGAACACATTCTTCATTTCGACTCTAAATTGGCTATGGGCTTTAAAATGGTGTCCACGGAGCAGGCTCTTGAGTTTAGCGACTAGCCAGAAGTCATATGGTCACGAAATAATCAGGAAAGAATGAAAACTCATTTTCCTCAAACTTATTTTACTTCCTTCAATGTGAAAACCATCCCAAAACCCTGTTTAGAGATGGGAAACGAAACCCTGGAACCCAACCGGTTCCAAACAGATCGCAACAAAATATTGGCCCAAGTGCAGTGAAGTGAATCAGCGACACGCGATTCAGCAATGAACTCGGGCAGCGCAAACAGAACAGCGTTTGCGAAAAATGATAATTTATCACCTCGTTCCAATCGGCTGGCTCAGCTTTGCGTCACTCCGTTCCCTTCACGAAGCAGATTGGTGGCGATAAAGTTGCTCTGGAGTTGCTCTGTTGTCCACCCGGAGACTAATAGAATCGGTACACTCTGGTTCAAGCGAATCGAACCGCCAGCTAATCCGCCGTGACGCCGTGGCTCTTCCGCGCGCGCGGGATGACGCTCCACTTTAAAGCGACCAAGCCGACCCAAGCCGGCCCAAGTCAGCCTTCTGGCCCAAGCGAGCACGCGGTCATCAGCGCCGAGACCCGCGGCACCTTCGGTGCCATTTTGATTGATTTTTCAATTACTTTCCTCTTGCTCGGCGACCACAGGACCACCGGAGTAATGTGTTCCTTTATGTGCGCGCTGCCGGAGTCCGCGGCCGCGGAGTTTTTGATTGGCCCGCCGATCCGACCTGCACCCTGCGCAATCAAGCAGAACGAAATGGACGAGCGAATGGAACGAGAAAGTTTCCAATTAAAACGTAAACACAAAAGGAAGTCGTCCTCGGGATCCGCTCCGAGGCTCCGCTTCTTCCCGGCAGGGATCGCTCCGCTGGCAGAAGGGTAGGGAAAATTAAACCAATTAACGGTATGATTCATCAAGAAAGCTGACTCTCCAGCGCGGCTCTTTTGACGGTTTACCGCGTTCCTTTCTCTCTCGGGTGCTCTCTCTCTCTCTGTCAGTCGACCCGTTTTCGGCCATTTTAGTCAAGTTCGCCAACAAAATGGTGGCCCGATAGGACTATCTCGCAGGTTATATTGCTAAGCAACTGCGAGTATCTATCACCATCGCTTCTAGGCACTCATTAGCGAGTAAAGTTGAACCGAACGTTTTGAAATGGCCCTCGGGCCGCTAGCCGTCTGTCACCTGCCGCGGGCCAGCGTGCAACGGCGGTTGGCGGTTATGGCCACTTATCTAACGAATGTCTCAACTACTAAGTGACAACTTTCTAAAGACATCAAACCCGGCGGCCGGTGACCGGTGACAACACAATTTCCGTTCTTCTCCGCCACGGCGGTGGGGCACGGCGGGGCGGCGCGGCACGATGGTGCACAAATAATGCTATAAAAAATGCCCCACCAATAATGAGCCGAGTTAAGATCAGTAATTATTTAATTACACTCGGCCAACGTCATCACAGCGCACCGCAGGACATCCGATCGATGTAACATAATCTTAACGGTAATTGGCCTCTGTCTGGTGTCTGGTGGTAAGTGAAGCTTGTGCCGAAGTGCCTTCGGCAAGTCGGCAGGTAGCCGGTCCTTCAAGCATTTCCCGCTCCCAGCAGCGATCGGTTCGCGATGTGATCAACCCTGCGCGCGTTATCAGGTGCGAGCGATCTGCACACGGGAACGAAACGGCGTGCTAACACACTCGAGGAACAAATTTATTTAATTAAATTAAGAAACAACACATCGGCAGTAACGGCAGTGACAAGTCAACTTGCAGAAAGACGAGGCCCTGGGCCCTGGGCTTGTGATGGCTTCGGAGCATCGCCGGGCCCGTTGACAATTCACGGGCGCCGGCGATCAAGTTACCATTGCTTTCAGGATGGAAGGAAGCTGTCTTTCCGAAAGGTGACAGCTCGTTGCAGTAGGCGTGGATGTTACCCGAACCCGCGTTTGATCATAAAGCTATCACAGATAAGATTGAAGTGGATTAAAAATATTTAGATTAACATTTTAGCAATCACAGCTTGTGTGGAAATCACTGACGTAAATGCTAAAATGACTTAACCACATTACAACAAATGTAAAGGAGATAACATAATGACAGCCATGTTTCCCCAATAGGAACAACCGGTGCTATGACTTTGACGGTGCTATGACGACTTTGGCTATGACATATTTGTATCTATGGCCAAACCACTCTCGAGTAGCCAGCGTGGTAGCGTCCATTTCCTTTATGCTCGACATCATATATTACACCACCTTGCGGCCAGTCAAAAATGGTGGCTCGTTAGCACAACATTGGACCATCTGCCACCGTGCCCTGATTTGACACATAAAAGCCCATTCCGTCAGTCAGGACAAACATCGGCCAAACGGGCAACCGGTGTGCCGGGATTCATTACCATCCTCCAAAAGTCAACCCTGCGGTGGCAGCTGCCGACCGGCAGACATTCTTCCTGCCAGCAGGATCCTGCTGGACCGGTGCCGTAACTTCTTTTCAGGTCGCAGGACTTCTGTAGCGGTCCATCCCGTCCTTTGTCCAAGCGGACTGTTCGCATTGTGCCACACAGTTTGTCCTGGCCACCAACCAGGACGTGCCACAAACATGTGTTCCGCGTGTGGGGTTGTCCATGTTATCCAACGACAAAACCTATGCTGGAGTTGCCATCAGCAATGAGCGAGGTACCGACCGACTGGTAGCCCGGAAGATTAGGCAATGGTCGACGGTAGCATTACCGGGAAGGTGCCCAACGCCGCAGGACCTTCTGGCGACGACGAGGCGCTTGAGGGACTGGCGTATCTCTTGCCGAAGGATTTTTTCAACTTAACATAAGTAAACAATGTAGGATTTTAATTAAATAAACAGAAATGGCCCTTCGTTTTGCTAATTACTGTAAATAAAGCTCGAACACCGATGATCGAGCCACCACTTAGACGCTCCATTGCGTCGACGCCCCTGACGCTCGGGGTTTAGTGAACCGTTTTATGTTGACTGGAGGGTCTTCGAGTCCAATCGAGGCTGGCTTCAAGCGCCCATGAAAAGAGTTGCCCGCCTGCAGCAACGCTCAAGCCTTGAGGGCGCACACTCGAAGCAGTTGCAAAATAAATGGCGCAACAATGGGGCGCCACTAATTACGCCCCGAACCCGAACACCAACAGCCTTCCAAGCCCCGCCAATCGGGGGTGGCCGATTTATGCTCTTTTCTCACTCACCACTAATCGCCTTGAGTTGCGCACGCTTGAAGGTGCGAACTACAAAACCTTTCATCATTTAATTATTTTCGCAAACAGCGCACCCGGCGGCTCGGTTGCCATTTTCCGGTCGACCGATTCCGGTGGGGGGACCGCGTTGGGGCGTTGTATAAATTAGCTGCAGCACTGCTCACAATCGAATGCGGAGGCCCCGGGTGGGTGATGTTAAACTTAATCAAACATGGATGCGCTCCTTTAATTAACGCAATCACGCTGCCGGAACTAATCGTCGACGTCGTTTCGATCACGGCCCGTTCGGTGGTGTCCTCGCTCGCTCAGTAGCCGGGCCCGACCCACCCCTATGCTCGTGCCGTTCGCGCACCAGAGATAAGAAGACGATGGGGCGATGCGCACGAAACAATGAGCACAATTTATGCTGCTCCTCGACGGCGACGACGACGGGGGTCCGGAAGTGTGGCAACATAAATATCACACCGTTTGGCACTGTTTCCCGCGCATCGCACGATCCGGCGTGCTGACAAAAAAGGTGGCAAGACCGGAAACATTCAGCAAATTAAGAGAAGCTCGGAGCACTCCGGCTCGCACTTTATGCTCGCCATTGTGCTGCTCAAAACGTTTGCCACTCAGGGGAATAAATTAGAGCAGCGCCGCTCTGTGAAGGAAGTCGCACCCCGCGCCACAATGATAACACATAAATTCATGAATAAAACAAAGCAAAAAATGCCGTTGGATGGAAATTCAACGGCCCGAGAATTCCGGCAGCCTTTTTCGGGCCGCACCGACACGCACACTCCGTGAGTAAAGAGTTACATTTTCACCCACGAATGGAAAAGAAAACGCCATATTGTTTTGCTTAATAATAGGTTCGCGCACAGATTTATGGTGGCCATTTTCCAGCCGAAATAAACTCGTAATCAATAAATTGTGCGCCGCGATGCTTGAGAAGTAGCGCCGGGCGAGCCTTCTTTTCTGGTGGGAAATTAATATTTAACGACAAGCCGCGTGAACAACAAAATTGTATAAATAAAGAAATAATAATTGTGCGCGACGATCGTGAAATTCGTGTGCCCGTTAAAATTGCGTTAGTTGCGTTAGAAAAGCTCGAGGCTCGAGGCGCAACAATGTTTCAAAACTGGGCGCGCTTTGCATTAGGCGGAAGAAGCCGCAGAACGGGCGAGGAACCCGTCGCCGCCATGAATTACAAATCTTGAACCACCAGACGCTCAATTAGGACTCGTAATTCAGTTTCATTAAAACATCATTCCGAATCATTCCAAAACCCACTGCACTGCAAACCGGTCGCAACCCCTTGATGAGGCTCGAGGCTAGAAACTAGATCACCCCGCTCGGCGTTCGTTAGCCCGAGGCGCGGTTAGCTGCTCACTCCAAACGCCCGGGAGTCATAAATCAAGCCGCCATTCGAGTCCCCCGGGCCGGTCCCTCGGGGCGGGGGGATTATTGAACATGATAGCTGACAATGATAAGATTTATGTTGCGTAATCACTAGCGTGTTAGCGTCCTAATAAAGCTCGGGCCAGAATGTTACGTTCGGGAGCGGCCCCCGAACCGACGCAAGGGACACAGTTGGCCGTTATGTTGCCGGGATCGTTGTCTATTTTTGTCTTTGTCCTTACGGTTCGGGTTCGCTCGAAAAACTTAATATTAAACAAGACAAATGGCGCCGAAATGGCGGACCGTGGGCCGTGTGCAAAAAGTTGGCCGCGTCCGCGAAACGGTTCCGGTCCCACACAGCACGGGCGCACACCGGGTGTGTCCTTCGCCAATGTGCCAATCAATTACAGATCAAACATTGATCAATCAAGGGAGGGCGGCCCAAGGCAGGGCGGACGGGCGAACATCGGGGCGTCGGCCATCGCCATCCGGTGCCATGATGGTGTGA
>NW_026454394.1:0-8806 GCF_943734635.1 Anopheles cruzii
CATCAAATGGCAATTAAAATACTTTGCGGTCATAGTCAATCTTCTCCAACATCCTCGATGCGCGCACCCGCCCGTGTGTGTGTGTGTGTGTCGGATAGGTGAGCTCGGCGGCTACGACCGGGAGCCAAAATCGTATCATCATCGCCGTCGTCGTCGTCGTCATTATAGACCCGGGAATGATATCATAAAGATCAACACATACACCCGGCCGGGTTGGCGCTCGATTATGCGCCGCTCCGGCTCGGCGCTGGGCGAAAGGTAAAGTTCGGAAAATTGGCTTAATCAAACCTGTGGTTTGCTGGATAACAACTTGAACTATCAGTCCGTACCACCGCCGGGCGTATCACCGGGTTTGCTCATAATCAATATCGGGATTGCGCAACCCATTTACACTCTGCCCTGCTGCTGCTGCCGATGATGATGCCGCAGCCAGATTGGATTTTTCCTTATTAACCGCCCCGTTCACTGCAATATGCAGATGGTAAGTTAAGGCCCCTTCGAGAGTTACTGACGACATCGGTAAGGACATGAAGAAATGTGGGTCAAAAAAATCAAAGCTCAGTCAAGCGATACCGGAAAATCGGATTGCTTCACGCACCATCGAAACAATAATGCACCACTATAAAACATCATAATAATCGTGATCCTTTTGCGGCGTTATTATCCTTTACCTCCACACGTCAACGAACCGGGCGGCCCCGATTTCAGATATCGCAGGAAGTCGAAGCTGTGTGTGTTTGTGTTTGTTTTATTCCTTTACTGTCTCGCCAGCAACGCAAGCAGACAGTAAAACCATCCCAAAAAGCTTCTAAACCGCTTTGCGGAAAGAAATTGCCCCGAAGCCGCAATAAAATGTGCGGCGTGCGCTGCGCTGCAGTGAAAACATCTGTATCGGATGCCGCCGCGCCCACAGAGGCACAGAGGACGCAGTTTTTCATCGCTCTCTTTCTCTGCGCCGTGGAAAACTTTTTGCTAGACACTCGGGCCTGGCCGAAGGACGGCCGGACGAACTCCTTCAATATCGACGCGCGTATTATGGTAATCGTCTGATATTTCATTATTTTTCTTTTCACCACACAAACGCACACACACACACACACATTCCACTCGGGCTTGGCTCAGGCTAGTTTGCGGGAAAACTGCGAAACTTTTTCCTCAAACTGCAAACAAGCATATATCAAACCCACTAGCAGCAGCGGCAGCTCAGCAAACTCTTTTCTGACGTTCGAAGCCAGCAACCGCGGCAGCGCCTGAGCTCTTTCGGAAGCCATTTTTCGTTGCCAGTGGGCGCTTCAAAAAAGCTTGCCCATTCAATATATTAGGTAGTCTAAAAAGAAATCCATTATTTTCACGGTAGATGCCTTTAGTGATCGATATCTCGTGAAGTATCGATCGTGCAGTTTCAAGTTTAGGCTCGTTTTAAAGCTTATACTTTACACTTAAAAAAATGCTTTCACTGTTTATTGTTTGTTCTATTGGTTTGTGAGTTACAGGGTGTTAACAATGGAAGTCACCATGGAGAAAATACGGTACACTTTACAATTTTTCTTTAAAAAAGGCGAAAATTCAAGCTAGGTGGCTGAAATTTTGCATGTTCTTTGTGGTGCCGATACTCTAACAGCTAGTTGCGATAAATTTTGGTTTCATTGACCCGTTTCAGTTATTTTCGGTGTTAAAGATGCACCTCGGACAGGCAGACACGTCATCGAAAATGTCGATAAAATCACAGAAATAATCAAAGTTGGTCGGCATGTTAGTAGTCAGAGCATCGGCCAGGACCTAAAGATTAACAATCAGACAGTTTTAAGCCATTTGCGCAAAGCTGGATCCACAAAGAAGCTCAATGTTTGGGCGCCACCATATTTACACCCAAAAACATGATGGCGCGAATTTCCTTTTGCGCAATTTTGGCCAAACGGAATGAAATTGACACATTTCGTAAACGGATGGGTACTGGGGATGTTAAATGGGATGCATACGACAATACTGTGTGAAAATGATCGTGGTCTAAGCGTGGTGAAGCAGCTTACAGGGTGGTCAAACCAGAACTTACGGCCAGTAAGGTTCTACTGGGTTTATGGTGAGACTTGAAAGGAACTGTTTATTGTGAGTTACTTCCGTGTAGCCAAACACTAAATTCAGATCTCTACTATCAATTACTGCACCGTTCGAAGCTAGCAATTGACCAGAAATGACCAGAATCGGCCAACAGAAGAGGTTTTGTGTTCCACCAGGACAACGAAATGCTACGCACGTCTTTAGTGACTCGCCAGAAAATCCGGGAGCTTGGTTGGGATGTTTTAATGCATCCACCGTATAGTTCGGACCTTGCACCAAGCGATTGACACATTTTTCAAGCATTACAAAATTTTCTGAGTGATGAAAAACTAAGATCAAAAAGGGATTGTGAAAATGGATTGCTCCAGTTTTTCGCCAATAGCGACTAAGCCTTTTACAAAAGAGGCATTATAAGCCTATCTTTGAAAAGACAACAAATTTTCCAATAAAATGGTACATATTTGACGTAAATCGGACCATTGGAAGTATCTTAAATAAAGTTTTGAAGAACAAGCAAAAATAATGGATTTCTTTTTAGACTACCTAATATTTGAAATCGACGGGCGCGGGGACGTGCGGGAAACCCTGGGAAACTCTTCCGAGGCAGCGAGTCAGATCGTTCATTTTGTCCGAAGGGCCAAGTAGTGTTTTGCTGCCACAGCATCAACATCAATAATAATATCGGCAGCTCGGCAACTGATCCTTTCCCGTGCCGCAGCAAAACGGTGGCAAACGCGTGTGTGTTACTCCACTGGAGTGCCGCAGCGCACCGCTCCATATGAACGCTTTTTGGGTCGTTTCGCAAACTCAAATCTCAAACTATGGTCTTTGTGGGCCACAGAAAAACGGACCTCTAAACTGTCTAACAATCAGCTTAAGCTTTAGCTTTTAAGCTGCTCAAGTTAACACGCTGAACGTTCGGTAATCCGACCGCGAATGATGAGGAGATGAAAAAAATTACACAATTTTGTATCATTTTTGTGTCCATCGTGCAGCTCATGCGAATATTTTGAGACACAAATAAAATGTCTGTAGCAAATGTTACAACATTGGGGCGGCCAAATTCAAGCATTTTCCCATGCCTGATTACTTTAAAACAGCAATCTCGTGCTTTGACTGTCAGAAGCAGCGACAAAAGTGCTTAAGCTCTAATGGCGCAACGCGAGAAGCGGAATTTTGTGTGTGTGTTTCTTTCCCATTTTCCATCTCGTTCTTCGATAAACTCCTGTATTTTCCCGCACCACGTAGCGTCATTTGCATAATGATGACGCGGCGGCGACCGGCGACTGGACCGACGACGATTGGTTCCATTTTCCACACCGCCCATTTGGGAACCCGGCAAGTGGGCCCGACGGGAGTGTGACGATATAGCACGTAGCGCAGCGTCGCGATAGCCTCTCCCGCGGGTGATAAACGCCATTCGCGTTATCGAATGGCGGTGTGACGGTTGCGTAAGGGCCACCGGACCACTTCCGGTGCGTACCCGCGGAAATCGCGTGCAGTTTAGTTTCCCCCCAGAGGATCGCCCCGCTGGACCACCGATCGGTGGTGACGATTCCTGGTGACCGACCGGAGGCGTGAGGTTGAAAAATGCCCAGCTAAGCGGAGCCCACCCCCTTCGACCACCGGCCTTCCCTGGGGCCTTGCGCAAGTGGGTGAGAATTTCAACGAGCACGAGGACGAAACATTAACGAAGAAAGTGACCGATTATTGCTTTCCTTTTGCACCGCTCCGCCGTACACATAACCGTAAACAGTCGGGCAGCACGTTACGCGTAAATGCGGGGCGGGTGGGCAGCAGAAAAAGTGTGTGCATTAGCGTGGAGCTGAAATAAAAAAAGGTCACAATGAAAAATCACACGAAAACTGCGTGGCGGCGGCCAATCATCGGAATTGGCCTGAAAGGACGAAACTAAAAGCAGGTGAACATTTATATTAATATGAAAACTTTTCACCAGCGCTCTCTCTCGTTCGCTCTCCCTCTGTAACGGCGATCATCGATTTTTGGTGCCTACAAAAATGAAAACAATTCGTCACACAGTCCCGTCCCCACAGTGCAAATGACCGGAGTCCGGGGCCACCATCTGATCCCACCCGTTCGGAAGGACCGTCGTCCGGAGGCGACTGCAAAGGACGGCGCTACAAAAAGCTGTTGTCAACCGCACGTCCGGAAATCGATAGGACGCTCAACAATTGGCAGTTTTTCCAATTGAGCGAATGAATGAATGAGTATATCTGGTTCGGGACCAAAATACAAAAACTGCACCACCCTCCACAACGCGCCATTTGGCTGCGCGTCGAGACCGCGTCGAGATCCCGTCCCGTCCCGGCTGGGCACGCTTCACCGCGGTAGACCACCCAAACATGGTGGCTTGCATGGGGAAAAACAAACTCATCGTCGACCGGGTCGCGATCCTTGGAGCTATCGAACGAATCGAAAACAGGATGGCGATGGCTTTCGTATAGCCAGGATTACACACACACGGCATGGACCACACTCAAATTCGAATATTATTAAAAATTATCGCGCGATTGCGCACTCTCTCGGTATCAACGGTTTCCGGACACGCATTGACAGCAAACGGTGATGATAACCTTCCCCAAATGAGCACAAACTAAGTTATCACCACCTTCTTCTGGTGCGATAGAAGTTCTCACACGTTTTCACTTCACACAATTAACGCCTGGATTACTGGGAACAGTAGGAAAATCGGAAAACAGAAGCCGTCCGGTTTCCAATCACACTCTGCACTCTCGTAATGTACCGAACACGCTGAGTTCCATTTGTCCTCGAACAAATTCTACGCAAAAAAAAAAACAAACCCTCAACCCAAACCAGAGTGCCAAAGGCCAAAGGATACGGCCACAAATCAGAGAGCGGCCGACAAAACTTCACCATTAGTCGGCCGGTCGGTCCACTCCAAACTGACGCGCCACATATGATGCGAGGAAGCAGTCGGTCCCGACACGGACCGTTGGCCTCCGACCGACCTCAGACCACCCGCCGGTGAACCCTCCCGGGCGGGGTGGTGTTGCAGCAGCCCAACCAGCAGCATAATGGGAAATGGGAAAAGCGAAATGATTCCAGGGCCGGTCACTGTGTACGGTCCACAGTCCTCCGCGTGTACGTGCATGCAAAATAATGCTCCGAAGAGTTGCCAATTCCCTGGTACGCCTCTGGTTCCCTGCCCTTCCCACCCCGCTGCCCAGGTGTTGGGCAGAGCGCTCATTCATCTCCCGGTGACCGTTGGCGCGATCCGGGAAGCCCTTTAACACATTCGTTTTTTTTCCCCCTCCTTGCTTTCGCGTACGCCAGCTGGTCCTTGCCATCCCCTGGGCGCTCGGTCCGATCGCGATAAAATTGGCATCAGCGAGCAGGCGGAGGGCAGGCCGGGGGGAGAGGTAGCGAATGTGAGAAAGGGCACAATCGAGCTGAAGAGTCATCGAATCCACGATTTGGCCACAGGACGAACACACGGGCCGGAAGGCCCCCCACTCAGACAGAGCGGCACAGGCGACTCTTCAAAAAAGAAAAAAAGGAAGCCAGCGTTCGGATACCGGGACTCGGGTGCGCCCGTGTCCGGAGGTGTGCAGCGAGTGGTGCAGAGCGCGCCTGTGGACATCGGAAAACAACCATTTTCACTCGCCGTCGACGATGATGACGACGACGACGACGAGGACGAGGACGGAGCAGCAAAAAACGAGAATAATAGTTTGAAAATGGTAATGAATAATAACACTATCTGCATACCGAATGGCCACCGAATGGACGGCATTTGGGGGGAGCAAGCGCGCGAGAGAGAGAGACAGGCCACCGAAAGGATGTACTCTTTCTCTCTCTAAAGGCTGTGTGATCCTTTTTATTGCACACAGGAGGTAGTTTTTTTTTATTTTCGAGGTTTACTGGCCCAAAATGGCTCAACACTGCCCGCTCAGGTATGGGCAACGAACTGTGCAGGATGTAGAGGATGGATGAAACCATCCCAAGAGAAATCCGGGCAGGGCCGCCCGGTTCGATGGAAGGTGCAGGCATCAAAGCGCCGGCGGAAGGATTTGCCCGATCTTCGGACGGACGGACAGTGCAACGCATCATAGCGACACGAACGGAGAGGACGTGCTTCTTTGTAAACCGGATTTCAAAAGCCCACCGGGACGCGCGGGGACGATGGGCGCCAACAAAATATGCAACCTGCCAACGTGTTGACTAGCCCAAACCGAGCATACTTCCTCCGGTTAGTGGAAGTAAATCCATTTTTCCGGGAAACATTCATTAGAGCACCCTTTCTACTGTGATGCCCTCGCCGAATGTGGGGCACTCAAAGCCTTAGATACAATGTTGCATATGCTCCTATCTGTGGGGCTTGAGCTGTCAACTAACACCAACCACCCAGCATTAGCTTAATGCATTTACTGGGATAAAAAAGTTTGTTAAACATGTGTCTGAAGTGACCTAATGAAATGACGATTTAATAATTGACTGAGTACTAATCGCCCATTTCAGCAACAAAATGTTGTTTCATTGCCTTCGAGTTCCAACGAAAAGTTGCATTTAATAGGCTTGCATTGAATGGCACAGAATGCAGTGTGCAGTTGAAGGCCCATCAGAAAGCCGATAGTGAGGGCTTTTCTCCGGAAAACCGGTTGAAAGTAATCCGATTTTCGTCAAACTTTTGCATGCTTTTGCACGGCAGGACTCGTTCCATTTCACGACGTTGGCGTGGACACTCTATTGTGATTAAACCGATCTTTCTCCCTTTCTCTCCGCCTCGACAACTAGGCATCGTATGCATCAGACCGCCGATGTAACAAAGGCCACGTGTTATCTCGCATCCATTATCCAACCCCCCCAGGGCGTTAACCAAAGGCCGAACCATGGCTATGGGGAACTCCCCGATCGTACAGAGAGAGAGAGCGAGTGTCCTGCTGGCGCCAGTGGGCTGGAAACGTGATATGCTAATGAAACGGTAAGGGCCGCTAATAAACAGGTAGCGCACAGTAAGGCATCGGATGTCCTGCATCGAAACGATGGCGAAGAAAAACACTTCGGCCAGCTCTTGACGCGAACAGCGAATTGTTGGTTTTGTAAACATTTTGTGCAAAAGATTTACGGTTCCCGTGTCGTTCCAATAATTACCTATCAACCTGTCTAAGCGACTCCGACAGAAGAAGAAATACTTCATCCGCCTCGATCACTGTTCATTTCGATGGGCCTTGGCGTGTGTCTTGTGGTAGTGGAAAACTTTCTGGATCGCCGATCCACCCGGCCCATTCGACGTACATGTCTGGCAGTCCGAGCCGAAGAAGTCGCACGGATAATTGTACGCTACAGCGCACCAGCGCGCCACCAAGATGGCGTCGTCGGAGAACCTCGGACCAGTCGGTGGTCGGTTTATTGTTTCGACTCGCTTCCCGCATCCTGGCGTGGGCTAAAGTTCTCTCCCGTGCTGTTTAGCACCTGGCCTGACACCTATGCGCCAAACCCCGCACCCGCTCACGGACCAACTCCCGGGAGCGTTCGATGAGAGGATGTGCCGTAGATAAACTCGTTCACTCGGAGCATCATCCAGCCAGTCGAAAGAACTTCATCGAGAACCCTCCGGGGGCCTACCGGTGGCTGTGGTTTGCAGCTTTTCGGGTGGAAGGGTGGAAGGAAAAGTTTACGGACGGTCAAGGTGAGGACAGGTGGCGGGCAGGAGTTGATGGTTTAAACTTGCCGGCTACTAGAGTTTATCTGCTACACACACACAAACGAGAGGGCACACGGGACAGCAGAGACGAAGGCACGACGATTTACGAGGCGCGCAGCAGCAGTGCGGTCCGTCGCTCGATGGCGTCTTTATTTATACTACCCAACCGAACTATTGACGTATAAACAGATTTATGTAAAATCAGAAATAAATCTTTCTCCGTGTGAAAGACCCGAGCCCGAGGGTGGCGCCGGGTGGTCTCTTTATCGTGCCGTGCCCGCCCCAAGAACTGCACAATGCAGTTCTCGGATGCCGAGGTGATGGTTCCTGGGAGGTGGTGGTAACGACTCGTCTAGTCGAGTGGTTTTCGGACCACTGCACCACGATTTATTTGCATACTCAAACCCTAACCCTAGAGACGCCCCGGCGGACCGAGACCGAGAAAACGAAAGACTTCACTACCGTTTGCTGCACTCCCGACGCCTTGCGGACGGGGGCACAACAAAAGTTTCAAGTTCGACAGCCCAGCCTCAAGAGTGTCGAATGTTCAAGTTCTCGGCGGAAGTTTTCGGGAAGTTGCCCCGAACCCAAACCGAAACGAAACCGAACAGCTATCCGGGGCTATAGTTCGGGGTCAGAATCCTTCAAGGACTTTCTTAAATGGAGACTCCTGCAGCACAGCAAAATGGATGTCTTTTTGTTTTAAATTATTATATCGTTTCGATTGAGGGATAATTACAGTAACCAGTGCGTTTAAGGGCGGCCACGTGCTTGCTCTCTAAAACTAACTCCATTTCAACGCCGGTGGCTCGGTGGCCAGCAGTGGCCAGTGGCTTATGGTTTTGGGGTGGTTCTAACCAACCCACCCACCGCTATACGGGGGATAAACACACAAGAATGCGTCCACATGACCCAGCAGCCGGCGCCCGGACGACCAGTAGGAAGGACCAGAATTCCTGGTGAGCTTCCTGTGGTGGTGGTGCTGCTGTTGGTGGTGAGTTTATTTCTGCTCCGTTCTCGGTTTATTGCGATATTTATTCACCGGGCAGCGGTGCGCAGCGG
>NW_026454395.1:0-8791 GCF_943734635.1 Anopheles cruzii
GATAACATGTGTCCAAAAGCTTAGTATTGTTGTCTTGTTCGTCCGACGCTTGAGTATGTTAATTAGGATTGCGATTCTCAAGCTTGGTTGAGAATCGGCGCTAATTAATTATTTCCCCAATAATACGCGCTGCCTTCTACTTGCCATATACTTGACCATCGTAGACGGTCGGTTCTGGTCATGCTTTGGTCATTTAAGATGTTTACGATCCTTGCTCAATTTGACTGTTTTGCTCACGCTCGAAGTTCACGAGCCGACGACCTGAGCAGGAATTCATAATTATTATTGACTTTAATATGTTCGTTAGTCAGAGAAGCAATTTAGTTTCTTACATGCCATTATGGTCACTTTTTCTATCATTTATCAGTTGCTCAACCGATGAACTGATTTTATTATCGAAATCAACAAAAATGAGATTTTTTTAAACTCAAGTAGAAAAAATCTTAGTCTTCGAAAAAATCTTTGGCTGGGTGAAACTCGAGGTGCAGGATCTCCAAAAAGGAGCTTTGGCATTATTTCATGCGACTTATTGTGATCTCATAATTTTTTATTTAAAAAAGTGCTGGTGCATCTGCTTCCTTTAGATTTTACCAACATGGTTCTGACTTTATGTACAACCTTAAAGTTGGTGATAGTTCTTAATGTTTTAGTCACAAAATAGGTATGTCTTCCGGATTTCCGGTTTGTTAAATTTGTGATCCTTTTTCTGACCATTTCTAACATTGCATTCAACACGTTCTTTAATCGCCTCCGAAAGCCACAGTGGCTTGGAACTCTTTGGTTATAGTATACAATTAAGAAAGGAAGACACTGGCCAATGATAACCTATTCCTGTGCGATAATTGTGATGTTTAATTGGCGCAACTACCATCGGGAAGCGCGGCGGCGAGATTGGAAACACCCGGGAACAAAGCCGGGAAAACGAAAGAAAAGCAAGGGTTTCGTTCACGTCGAAATCTCCGCACTCACAGTTTAAAACTTTATCCCATTAGGCAAGCCGTTAGTTTGCGGTTTGATATAATTACATAAATCGCCGACTGTATTAACCGCACACGCGTCCGCCCGCCCGGGGGGGGCGGTGTTCTTCCTTGTAAATCGCCCACCCGCCGCGACCCACACATTACGATTGCGGTGATTACCGTTGATGATGGCCCCTCGTTATGAGAATTAGAAGTGCGCGCCACAGTCGGCGGTCGGTTGGCGGTCTTTGTGTTTTCTGTCGTACCAAAAAGAATTGGCTAAGGTTTTTTGTTCCTCGCCCTGTTTTTCGTCGTCCGTCGAGAGCGGCCACATGAAACATGAAAGGAAGTTTATTCAATTAAAATTAAGGCACCGAACGTGCCGCGTAATGTGAAAGAAGTGATAAATTTTCATCACAATTTTACAGTCTCTGGCAAGGCGAAAGTGGCCCGCCCCCCGAAACTTGGAGACAAATAGCCCACCGAATTGTGAGCACGCCGGAGTAAATGTGTCACTGCGGGGAGAATGATGCCTTTTTCCCTTTTCCGCGTCTCGTTCGGTTCGCGTTCCCCCGGTTCGCATGTGTCACACATGTCTGGAACGATCGTACGGATATATGGCCGGCGGACGGAACACAAACGGTGCCAGTTTGCTAAATTATGTCAGAAATGTACTTTCATCATTCCGGAGCAAAGATTTTGTGGCGATAAAAAAACTTCCACACGTGTGTGTGTGTGTCTGGCACCGTGTGTCGGTAATGGTATCTTTCGCTCGCCAAGATGAGCTCCAGCTCCAGCTACGTTCATTATATTTTTACACCATGATGGCAAATTTGACGATGGTGGTTCACCAACCAGCCAGCCAGCAGCCGGGAACGTAATGCATCCACAGCGGCTTCCGGCGAGCTTCTTTGAAGTTCTTTTTCGTACGTGCCGGTACCCGGTGTGTGGTTTAGGCCACAGACCAAGCGCCATTCTTTCCGGCACCAGATTTCGCGCGATGGAGGCGCCTGGTGCCCGGTACTCCACGATGAGTGCCCCGATACGCAGTAAACCTAAAACGGTTCCCCCCACACACACATACACACGTGAAGAATATTATCTAGACAAACTCTTTTGGTGGCCGTTCGAAAATATTTTTTGTGGCAATTAAACGCGGCTCAAAGTAAAATAATTAGTCGACAGTCCTGAAACGTAACCCGTCGGAAAGCGTAGTAAGCAAAGTGTCAATGCACTTTTGACGCACGTGATTCACAAAAAAGGCACAGGACACACAATCTGTCTGTAAGGGTAATACGGACAAAAACGAGTCAAACAAAAAAATGTGTAAATCAGTCAAAAAAATTATTAAAAAATCAAGTTATATTTCTTTTGAGAGCTCATTCTATACAGAATATGCAGAAAAACATCGTTCAGTTTTCCGTCTTAAGGAATGCGAATTGCCTAGCTTTTCGTTTTACTCCTTGCATCAAATTTTGCACCGTTTTCTTGGTCGCTTTCTCTGCTACAGAACGCCAGTTTTTTCTGAATTCCATCTCACCGACAACTGTTTTACGAGTCTTCTTAAGGTTCCGGTTGATAATGGCCCAATATTTTTCGATTGGGCGGAACTCTGGCGTGTTGAGAGGGTTCATGTCTTTGGGCACCACCTGGACGTTGTTTGCGGCATACCACTCCATGGCCTTTTTCCATAATTACAAGATGCTAAATCCAGCTAAAATAAAAAAGAACTCTTGTACTTTTTTAGGAAAGGCAAAATATTTTTATTTAGGCACTCTCGGACCTAAATTTCCTGGTTGATGGTTCCGATCGCGATGTAAATGCCACTTTTTAAACCATAGGAACAGATAGCCTGCCATACGAGATATTTCTTTGCAAATTTCGACAGCTTTATGTCTTTGAAAATCTGTCCTACATTTCCCCTTTCAGTTGCACTATAGTACTCCTGTCCAGGAAGCTGTTTAAGGTTTGCCTAGATGTAGGTTTCATCATCCTGCACTACGTGTAAACGGGGCTTTAAGGGCCGTTTACACGCAGCGATATATCGCTGCAATGCCTTGTATCGATTAATCGCAGCGATATATCGCAGCCAAGGTGGAGCGTCTACACGCCCCGATGTATCGTTGCGATTTGCAATCGCAGATCTCAGTGTCATGGAAACAGCCATGGAAGAAACACTGTGCTTGTCTGCCTTTGGATTGTGCGTTTCGGTTACAAAGCAAAAAATAGAACGTACCAAGAGTACTAATCGGTCACGGTGGTCGAGGGAATGGCTTTTAAAGCAAGGCAATTATTCTCACGTTAAACTTTTGCTTTAAAACATTCAAAACAACATGTCAAACCGCCATCAACACACGCACACATGTCTATCCACCGTCAGCACACGCACACATGTATGGAGATTGGACCGAAATTGATGCTCGGCGCATTCAATTTTTTTGATCTGCCAATCTGGTCGTATACAAGCAATTTGTTCCTTTTTTGCTGTCTACACGTAGCGATATATCGTGGCAATTGGTTTCATACAAGGCATTGCTGCGATATATCGCTACGTGTAAACGGGGCTTAAGGAATGCGAATAGCCGAGCTTTTCGTTTACCCCTTTCATCAACTCTTGCGCCGTTTTCTTGGTCGCTTTCTTTGCTACAGAACGCCAGTTTTTTCTGAATTCCATCTCACTGACAACTGTTTTACGAGTCCTCTTGATGTTCCGGTTGATGATGGCCCAATATTTTGGCCCGATTGGGCGGAGCACTGGCGTTTCGGGAGAGTTCATGTCTTTGGGCACCACCTGGACGTTGTTTGCGGCATACCACTCCATGGGCTTTTTCCCATAATTATAAGATTTTAAATACAACTAAAACAGAAAAGAACCTTTGTACTGAAAGGCAAAAGACATTTACTTAGGCACTTTCGGACCTAAATTTCCTGGTCGAAGGTTCCGATCGCGGTGTCAAAACCACTTTTTAAACCATAGGAACAGATAGCCTGCCATACGAGATATTTCTTTGCGAATTTCGACAGCTTTATGTTCTTGCAAATCTCTCCTATCTTTCCTCTTTCAGTTGCAGTATAGTACTCCTGTTCAGAAAGCTTTTTAAAGTTTGCCTTGACGTAGATTTCATCATCCTGCATTACGCAGAAAGTTTCGTTAACATCTTTATGCACAAATTCCGCGATCGTTTTCTGGCCAACATGTTTTGCTTGGCGTCACGATTTGGAGTCACTACTTTCTTCTAGAATGCTAGACTAGCTCGTATTTTAGTTCATCGTACGGTTGAAGACGATACTTCCTGCTTGCCTGCGACATCTTGGACGGAGAGTTTGGGATTCCGCTTGAAACAACTGATCACCCGTTTCGTCGTTTTCGTGGTCTCCTGTTTCCGACTTCCAAATGATCCAATCTTTCTGACTGTCGTCAAACGTTCTCCGAATACTTTTAATACATTGGTGATAGTTGATTTGGCCACATTCATCAATTTCGCTAACTTGGCGCGCGAGTATTTCGGATTTTCTCGCTGACGGTGCAAAGCTTTGAAACAAGCTCCTCTTGTTTCGACGCCATTTTCACAAATGAAGGGCAAATGTCAAAATCGAATAATACGTATGATTCTAGACAAAAACATCTTTAAAATTAGATATGTACAGGATTTTTTTATGCACCATGACAAATACTGCGTCAAGTTGAAGTTGACTCGTTTTTGTCCGTATCACCCTTTAGAACTTCACAACGGACTGATCCGTTTTTTGATGGCAAACTAGAGTGAGAGTGAATGGCGCGTGGTAAAAGCTCAACGCTTGTGGTAACAGGACAAAAAAAACGGGGAATATTATCCCTTATGCAGCTGCGCGCGCGCCTGCCTTTGTGTGATGCCGTAACCGGGACATACTTTTGCGCTTTACTGCGCTGGTAGTAAAGTGAATTTTAAATGGTTTGACTGAAAGCAAATGGGTTGATGGGTTGGCCACACAGTAAAGTGTGTGTTGATGTATGCGCGCGCTCTAAAAACGGTGATGAAAGAATGTTTAACGATGTTTCAATCTTGTTGTTTTCGTTACAGGTAAATTACAGCACAAATAACTTGCGACCACACACCGTTACGCGCCTTATCGAGTCGGGACGCGCCGGTAAGTAGCTGCCGGTTGACACAAAAATGGGAACGATAAATGTTGCTCCTGCGAACAGTTACGATTGTTGCTCTTTTAAAGCGAAGAAACAATACCCCCCTTAAAGTGACCGTTTTCCATCCCAGTTCCCGAATGTCCCGAAAATGTATATCCCATACAAACGAAAGAGACTCCGGGATAAATTTCGGATCCCAGTCTCGTCCGAAAAATTAGAAGCATAACCGGCCGACAGCATAAGGTAAGGTGGGCCTGTCAGGTCTCTTTTATGGGCCCGGCACGTTGGGGACATCATAGGTGACGGTGCTTGTTGTGATTATGCTGAATAGTGACACTCTTCATCACCGTGCTCAACAGGCTCTGGACCCGACCGCGCTCCTGCTCCTCTCGAGCATCCTATCTCTGGTTCCTACCGGGCGTTGTGCATTATCTATCACACGCACCGTAAGGGTGTTGAAGTGTCTGCAGAACTGATTATTGGAATTCGTCGTCGTCGTCCTGCTGCTGCTGCTGCCGTTGAGACGACATTGACGCCATCCGGTAGCAACCGGATGGCAAGACCGGAACTCGATGGTGTACAGTGTGCAATAAACATTAATACCGTTTTCTTCGACCAACGCACGTCGTCTGCGTCTGCGGTTCGGTGCTGAGGCTTAAGTGTTGCTGGTGATGCATGCACTGATTGGCACTGGGCTCGGCAGCGTACACCCGGCGCCAGTTTGCACCCCATTCCGTGGCAAAGCCCGTTTCGGAAAATTCGCCATTTTCTCCGCGGCCGCCCGTCAGGCGGGCTGTCAGTCAGTTATGCGATTGTCTTAAATTTTGTCGGACTCGCTTCACGGATTGGTTTCGCTAGTTGCCCTACCGGCCGAATTGGTTTACTTTGAGAGCCCCGTAGCGTCGTCCGTAATGTTGAGCCGCATGGCGACAGGTGTGCGCGCTTGCATGGTTTATGATTCCCCAGCATAATCACATTCCAGTCACGGAAGTCGATTTGCGCTCTCTCTCGGCACCTAATGGGCGCGCGCGCCGATACCGTACTTCCGGCCCCGGAATGGGGGCTGAAATGAAAACCGATTCACTTGCGAGGACCCGCCCGTGTGATGGCATATCGTTCCGGTGCGTCTCGTCGGGATAGTCGAGGCCGGCTGGCCGATAGTGCCGGCGTAGAGAGTAACACTGAGAATAATTCGATTCTGCTGGCGCAGCTGGTGCGCGGGAAAATGAATTTCGATGTGCGGTTGAGGTGAAATGATACGAAGCAACGGTTTCAACGGTTTTTGGAAGGAGCGCGCGGCGCACCTAATGCACACTCGCGCTGAGTTCATGTTAATTTCGGAACCCCTAAAAAATGTTAATAGCCGCCGAGTTAATGCTTTTCAACGACCGGCGACAGATGGCGGGCATTCCGAAGGGGAATTTCTAATGCTGACTGCATTCTTCAACGCGGTGGCGGCACTGCTCTGGCCAGGTGCTCCAGCAGAAGCGGAAGCTAAAGGCAGTGATTGGATGCGGGTTTTAAATGTGGTTCGATTGCACTATCGCGCGAAATGCGCTTTAGCATCATTAGAACTAATGGTACCTTTAGTTTACCGGGGTGTTCATTAAGTTTTGCGGGTCGATACCAAAGGACGGTGCTACGAGCCTGAATTTTTTTTGGTTATATTGGTACACTCTTCAAATGAACGAATGTGAAGTTTCATTTCAATCGGTCACTTAATTTTTTTTTTACAAGCCATTTAGTATCGACGTGGCGTCGTGGGCGTCGCAGTATTTCAGTATCGACGTGTCTCAGTATTTTTTTGCAATGGAAAAAATCAAGTATCGTGCAGTGATTTAATTATTATTTTTGAAACGTTTAAAAGCAAAGAAAAATTATGAACTAATGTTGGAAGTGTACGAGGTGCGTTAAAAAATTTTGCTACTTTTGAATGTCCGAGGGCTATTGTCGATGTTTTTGCGTCGTGGTCGTGGTTTTTGAAGGGTCGTGGTGCATCATGAGTTATTGCCAAAGGATAGAACGGCCAATAAAGAATATTTCCTGCAAGTTATGCGCAATTCGGCCGAAGCAATCCGTCACAAACGCCTGGATTTGTGGGAAAACCAAAAATGGTTGTCGCGCCCCTGCTCACGCATTGTTGTTTCTGTCCGAATTTACAACACTCTAGTGATGCCAAAGCCACTTTATTCCCCAGATCTGGTCCCTGTGACTTTTTCCTGTTTTTTTTTCCTTTTTCCAAAACATTAATTACGGCTTCGTCGTCAATTTCTTTTGGAGTACACAAAAATCGACGATAAGCCAAATTTTGTCCAAGCAAAATAGCTGTCAAAAATTTACTGATTACTCAAAATGACCGAATTTTTTACCATAAGTCACTGACATGTGTAGCAACCTAACGCCGCAAAAAAAAAACAAAAAACAAAAAAATAAAAAAAAAACAACCTAACAACCTAACCCAACCTAACTCGTATAAGGACTCTTCACCTTTAATTAGGAGTGGTGTGAACGTTTATCTTCCGTTCCGAAACGAGTTCGTACAGAAGTTGCCTAAAAAGATGTTAGCCTCAGTTTTGTGGGATGCGAATGAAGTTTTAATAGCGAATTACTTGCAAATGAGTGAAACAAGAAATTTCGATTGTTGTTGTAACCTTTTAGACCAACTTAAAGAGAAATTTCGTAACAAAAGACCAGGTTTGCAGAAGAAAAATATGCTCTTTCATCAGGGCAAAAATTTGTTTATAAAATTGGTAAAAATCCATGAATTAAAGTTCGAATTGTTTGAGTATCCACCGTATTCACTAGATTTGGTCCCTGGCGACTTCCATCTATTTTCAAACCTAACAACAATCGTGCGCGGAAATGGTTTTTCATGCGGAGACGTATTTTGAAGGCGTTCCAGTTTTTAGCTTCAGGAATCGAATTTATAAATTGGAGTCTCCTTGGAACAAGTTATTGATGTTCAGGAAGGCCATACTGATAAATAAAGTGTGTTTTAAACCATAAAAATATGTCCTTCTTATCCACCCGCAAAACTTATTGAACACCCTAGTAATTTAAAGAAAGTATCGCAAATCCTGTGCACTGATATGTTGTTTGGCATCATTATAGGATGCATTTTTCCGATGAACGCCTGTACGATTCTCAAGCGACACTTGTTGCTGACAAGCTTCTGGGAAAAAAAGTGTTGATCCAAACGTTTCTTTTTAATCTTCTTAGGGAAAAGTAGCGAAAAGCAAAATAACAAATCCGCCATCCGGCAGCTAAAGGGACGAGTTTGATATGTCTCTTACATAAAGTGCATAAATGATTGTTTACGTGGTGTATTAAAACAGTTTTTTAAAACCACACTTCTTGGGCCACCAAAAATATTACATTTCAAAACGCCGGCAACACGAGAAATGGTATTTCATATTAAATTCAAACAGTTTTCACTGTAAGCTGCAAAAAAAACTGTTATAAAAAATGAAAAAGGATTAATAATATCAACGCCCATGAATATACAGCTAACCGTGTTAACACATGGTTAACAGTGGGGTTTTTTGTTGTTTCAAACGCAAACTGTTTGATGATATTGTTTGATGTTGAATTGTTTTCAATTTCAATTGCAAAGCCTTAAATTACCGGCCCTGCGGCACCGAATGTGCCGTTCCCACCAACTGCTATGCATTGTTAATGAAAATGGTGGACTTTGTTTTTTTTTTTTTTT
>NW_026454396.1:0-8779 GCF_943734635.1 Anopheles cruzii
GAAAAACTCTAGCAATCCATTTTCACAATCCGTTTTTGATCTCAGGTTTTCATCACTCAGGAAATTTTGTAATGCGCGAAAAAGGTGTCAATTGCTTGGTGTAAGGTCCGGACTATACGTTGGATGCATTAAGAAACATCCCAACCAAGCTCTCGGACTTTCTGGCGAATCCCCAAAGCCGTGCGTGACATTTCGTTGTCCTGGTGGAATACAAAATAACTTCCGTTGGCCGATTCTGGTCATTTCTGGTCAATTGCTAGCTTCGAACGGTGCAGTAATTGACAGTAGAGATCTGAATTGAGTTTTTGGCGACACGGAAGCCACTCATAATAAACGATTCTTTTCAAGTCTCACCATATACCCAGTAGAGCCTTCCTAGCCGTTTTTCCTGGTTTAGCCACCGGTTAAGCTGTTTCATCACGCTTCGACCAAGACCGATTTCACACAATTTTGTCGTAAGTAACCCATTTCTCATCCCCAGTACCCATCCGTTTAAGAAATGGGTCGATTTCGTACCATTCCGGCGAAAACTTCGCAGATGGAATTTCGAGCCATCATGATTTTTGGTGTAAATAGGGTGGCTCCCAAATATCGAGCTTCTTTGTGAATGCTTAAATGCTTAAAACTGTTTGATTGTTAATCTTTAGGTCCTGGCCAATGCTCTGATTACTAAAATGCTGATCAACTTTGATTATTTTGTAATTTTATCGACATTTTCGATAACGGGTCTGCCTGTGCGAGGTGCAACTCAAACATAAACAAATAACTAGCAATATCAGCATATTCTGCGAAAAAGTTGCGGGAACATTTGAAATGCGAAATACGGTTGAACATACAGCAATAACGGTCCAATCGGGACACACTAAGCCGTTTAATAATCTAACCGAAGTGACAAGGAATCCGCAATTTTCGAAAAGATTTAGAAAAAAGGAAAGCTCGGAAAAATTTAGAAGGAAATACAGGGAAGAAAAGTTAATGAAAATTCACTCAAAATGTGAAGAAAAAATAAGATGAAAGTTAACGAAGTTAAAACAACCGAAATGTTATAGAACCACGATTCTGTTGTGACAAATGTTTAAGATGTTCGTTTAAATTGCAAAAAAACGGAACTAGTTGGACTAGTACTATAAGTTGGAAAAAAACATGTGAAGTTCTTGTTTCATTTGGACAAAACAAAGTGCTACAACCATTTTTTCAAACATAGAGAAATATTTGGCAAAATACTGAACAAAGCAACAACAAATGTTAACCAAAACTTTAAACAAAAAACACTTGATCAAGCAAACAAAAAAATACAACCAAACCAATTGAAATTTTAACAGTTTTTTATCAGTTATCAGTATTTAATTTCAACAACAAATTTTATCAGTCATCACAGTTATCAACCCTAACCCCAACAAAACAGAAACCATCGGCGACTTTCTTGCACCTAATAACCTTAAGAAATTAAGGGGATTTTTAGGAATGATGGGCTGCTATAGAATTTTTATTCAAGATTTTGCCAAAATTGCAAAACTTTTAATAAACATTCTAAGGGGGGACGAATGCTCACACAAAACGAAATATTATTTTGACTTTTAAAACAATTTTCAACACAAGAACTGATCATAAAAACAATTACCGGTATACTATAAGTTTAAGGAGTACGAAGTCAAATGTAGGCACCAAGTGGTTGCAACGTTTTTATCACTAAAAAGTGAACGGGTTATGAAGCGGAAATGTCAAGAAGACGATTCACAAGAAATCATCCAGCTAACCATTCTCTGGAACATAGAAATAATAATATAGGGCCGGTGCAACTCCGGGATACAAAAATTGGACACCTACTAAACCGGTGCAACTCCGGGATAAAAATGTTAGAACCATACTTAACCGGTGAAACTCCGGGATACAAAAATTAGAGAGGTCTGTTTTGAATATAATAAAATCAGTCTTGTCCGAACCACCAAACCGTGCGGATTTCCTACTGCGTTTCTATCCGAGCATTACGCGTAGAAAGAAACATAACTTGGATTGCTAGAGTTTTTCGGCAATAATGATTAAGCCTTCTACAAAAAAAGCATTATGAAGGTATTTTTTGGAACGAAGGAACAAATTTTCCAATAAAATGATGCATATTTGGCGCAAATCGAGCAATTGAAAGTATCCTAAATAATGTTTTGAAGTTCACGAAAAAAACGTCCATGACTTTTTAGACAGCCTGATATTACTGACCCGTAACGATGCGACTAGCATAAGTTCACAGACATGATACTGCAATTGCACCATTAATTGTGTTCCAGTTAAAATGTTTTCAAAGTTTTTAAATAATGTACACGGTGGTCAAAAATGCGTGCACTTTTTGAACTACCTATTATTTGACGTTTGAAACGCCAAACTTGATTCTGGAAATTGTAGACCCTTACACAATTACGAAATGGGTCGCTTTACGCTTGAAGAAAGCTGGGAAATATTAAAAACTTACTTCTAAAGGGGTAGGTCTAATCTCGAACGGGACGATATTTGAAAAGCACATTTCATTTACGCTTATTGCCACCTCGGTGGTTATGTTAACAAGCAGAATTGTCATTTTTGGGGTTCGAAAAACCCACACGTCGTGCAAGAGAAGCCAATGCACCCCCTACGAGTGACTGTTCGGAGTGGATTTTGGTCTGGTGACATCATCGGCCGTATGAATGAATGAAGAAGGAGCCGTCGTAACCGTCGATGGCGTACGTTACCGAGCAATGTTGGCCGATTGGTTCTTTGGCGAAATTGAAGCTGAGCTGACAACCACGATCGATTGTTTGCGCCGCATCTTCGGAAATCGCCGCATCAGCTGAAATGGTGATGTGAATTGGCCTCCAAGAAGCTACGATTTGACGCCTTTGAATTATTATCTTTGGGGACTGGTGAAAGAGAAATGTTGTGCGAACAAACCAGCAACTATTGACGACCTCCAGACCTAAATTCAAGCGGCTATTGCCGAGATAGCACCACAGGCAGTCGAAAACGTGCTTAAAAATTGGGTTGACCGAATGGGCTACTGCGAAGCCACCAGTTGGGGTGGACATTTAACGGAAATTATTGTTCACGAATAAATGTGCTGAATGAACCTTTCCAATAAAAGTTCAAGCATCGAAAAATATGTAACACACTGTAAATGTAATAAATAAATTTTAGGTCAATTTAATAAAGATATGCAATACTGGAGGGCTAGACGAACCGTAAATCCGAGCGCAAAAACGTCAAACCGATCCGGAAATCGTATATGAATCCGCACACTCATAAACGATTTCACGTTAAAGATTATTGTCAAATCGTTGAAAAACCATTCAAATAAATGTTCAAGTATCGAAAAATATTAAGCCGTTTTTATTTTATAAACGAAATGATAAACGGCACCCTAGATGGCGCACCCTGTACTTAAGTATTTGCACATTTTGAGTTTCGTTAAAGCATTGTACTCTGATCTCTCTTCACTCTCTTGAGACGAATGAAGCCGCGAGCTCAAAGTCTGTACATAATGATGGCATTGTGGGGTGTTAAAGTTAAAGTGTTCAAGTTACATAGCAAAAGGGTTGCGAATGCGAGAACGAATGAATGAAAGAGTGTGAGAGAGAGAGAGAGAACGTTCAATGGATGAAAATTAAAGGATAACTCACATGAAACTCCAGCCTTCGCTCGCGAGCGCGGCCTCGTTGACGCTTTTGGCCACTGTTAGAATTCGCCGAATTGCTTTAGCCACCACCAGAAGCCCGCCCCGGTGCACAAAAATTTCATGATTTGGGCCGAACGTCGTCACTACCGATTGATTGCTGTTCGATTGACTCATTTCACTCACTCACGGTTCGATTTCACACGATTTCACACGCGATTTCAATGCACACACAGCACGTAGAAGAACACTGTTTGATACTGATCCTCTGCTTCGCACAATCGCCCACCGGAATCGGGCTGCTGCTGCAGCCGCGGCTGTTGTGTGACTGCAATCCACGCAATTCGCACGTGTGCTGTGCCGCGCTATGCTACGGTTGCTTCGCACCAACACATAGCGATTTGCATTTGCATAGCGATTTGCAGCGGCACTTACTAACACTGACAAAACCTTATATACGAACGTGTTGGAACGGCGTAACGCTGCGTTGGAGCCGTCGGAGTCGGTCTGCTTGCGATCTGTCTGAAAATCGCAAACTGGGAGCGCCGCGACAGGCTATAAAATACTTATTGTTAGACAGATAAAGAGTGCCCGGTGTCATCAAATTGAAAAAAAAAAATTACTTCGAACTCCTTCGAACACACTTCGAATAATGGAGACAATCCGCCCTATCACAGAACTCGATTCGAGTCCTCGAACGGTCATTTCGTTCATTTTGAGTGCATTTTGCCATAGCTTTCTCTTTCTGCCCTCTCTCTAGCTGTATTCTGCTTTCTCTCTTGTTGTGTTCACTCGAACGGTCGAGTTTCCGCTCGAGTTCTATGGTAGGGGTGAATGATTTCGCTTCTTCCGTTCGTTTTCATGTTCGACACCCTTTTCTAAATTCAAAAAGCCCTTTTAAGTCGTACTGAGTATTGGTGGAAAAAAAAATAGGGATATTGCACGCATTTTCGACAGCAAGCGAGCAAGCAATCGGCAGCAATAATCAAGCTGTATGAAAATAAAGGTCGTTCATTCATCATAATTGAAATCGTGGGCGTAAGAAATCAACACCACAACGAGTTGATGAACGTATAATGAATATCTGCTCCACCAACAATTTTCAATTCCCCCAAAAATATTGGCCAAAAACGAAAATCGGAAGCTATACAACTCCCTGCCGTGAATGTCATTCGACGTAGCCTACAGACAAATCTGGCCTTGTTTTCTGGAAAATTCCGTACCTAACCAGAGAAAAAAGAAAGAACTGTATTTTACTATCGGCATGCTTCGGAAACCTCGCTTATTGTGAGAAAAGCTTCTTTTGAGTGATTAATGTTGGTACAACTCAACGATCGTTATGAGTTGTGGAGTTGAACTTTTCTGCCTTGTGGGGTTGTCTAAATCATCATGAGGAAACAAATTACAACGGCAACGGGTGTTCCAGGGATGCATTATCTACGTGAAACCTACAATTTGGTGACCTTTCCTGGTCATGGTGACACGAAAGCTGGCCAGAACATGATGAAAGCAAACAACGTTTTTGGATGCAGAAGTTTTATTGGTCAAGATTTCACCGCACCACAGGATAGTGCAGCAGTCCACATCATGTCATGCAGTATCGTATCGTGGATGATAATACCAAGCTTTTCGACTGTTAACATCTTTGTCCAGACCAGCTTATTGATGGTCTGGGGCGTCGGCCAGCCAAGGGTGCGCCAGGCACTGTGCGACCGTCGGGCGATTGCTGCAAAATAGAACGACAACAATTACTGAGTGACACTGAGCCCTGCAGGCTACCCCGCTGTGGGGCACTCCACTAACCTTTGCTGCCCTTTGCATCGATCGATAAAATCGACCGCCTGCGCCGACACTTGGGGGCGTAGAATGTTTATGAAAGCTAACGGGCCTCTGTCGGGAAGGGGCAAGACGCAGTTGCTTGAAGTACGCGGAGTCAGCATGACTTGGGCCATCACGCCGACGGACCAAATGTCCGTCGCAAGTGACACCGGTTCTAGCCGTAACACCTCCGGTGCCTTGTACTGACGGTCGATTGTGTTGTTGCGCGCTACCAAGACTTCTCCATAGATGAGCCGGGTAAGCCGAAAACCGCACAGCTTCACACCCTCTGTGGGGAAAGGCAACATTTTATCAGCACGTCTTCGGGGATGATTCCTGGAATGATTATTTGAAGACGTACCTCCTAAACGGTCGCCCGACAGCAGCACTTTTTTTGGTTTCAGGTCCAGGTGTGCTATGCCCATACTGTGCAGAAAGCCCAGAGGACGAAGCAAACCGCGTATTACCATTTTCACTTGCTGCTCTGAAATGTTCGGCTGACGGCAGAGCATCTCCTGCAGGCTAATGCCGGGCACACTGGAACAAGATGGCAACGTTGGGGGCCAGTTAGCGTGTGCATTGGGAAAGAAAGACGCCGCTTTCCTTACCGTCTCAGGTAGAGTGCCGGAAGGTCAGCCAGGCTCGGCTGATACACTGTCTGCAGGTCCACGATGTGCTCCGAGCCGGAGCATAACCATAGCACGGCGATTTCGTTTTCGATATTTTTCCAGCCCTGCTTTAGGAATATATCGTGACTGATGAAGTTCGCAGTTCGGTAATTTCCGCTGTAATCCTTCGTGAACGTGCCGCTGGAAGTCGGAATAGACGGAACGTGTAGAAGCTCAGAAGAAGAACGTTGCTCGATCCCAGCAGATGAGCAATATTAACAAAGGGCAGAATATATCAGCTAGTGTATAATTTTTCTAAATTATCCATTATTTTCACGATAGATGCCTTTAATTATCGATATCTCGTGAAGTATGCCGATCGTACAGTTTCAAGTTTAGGCTCATTTTAAAGCTGACAGTTTACACTTAAAAAATGCTTTCGTTGTTTTTTGTTTGTTCCATTCGTTTGGGAGTTACAGGGTGTTCACAATGGAGGTCAACGAAGGGAAAATTCGGAACATTTTACAGCTTTTTGTCCGAAAACGGCGAAAATTCAAGCTAGGCCACTGAAATTTTGCATGGTGTTTACGGTGCCGATACTCTAACAGCTAGTTGCGATAAATGTTGGTTTCGTTCACCGGTTTCAGTTATTTTTTATGCTAAAGCCTAGGCAGACACGTCATCGAAAATGTCGATAAAAGCACAGAAATAATCAAAGTTGATCGGCATGTTAGTAGTCAGGGCATCGGCCAGGGGCTGAAGATTAACAATAAAATAGTTTCAAGCCCCTTTGCGCAAAGCTGGATACACAAAGAAGCTCGATGTTTGCGCCCCACCCTATTTACACCTAAAATCATGATGGCTCGAAATTCCATCTGCGAAGTTTTCGCCGGAACGGAACGAAATCGACCAGCACACCACACGGCACAACAAGGACACACCAGCTGGGCTGATGCACTACTTCGAGGACCGCACGCTGCTGTACGAGACGACGGACGGCGTGGTAGCGAGAGCGGTGAGCAGCAGCAGCAGCCTCAGCAGCAGCCTCAGAGACGGGACGCAGCTAGTGCTAGGCTTCCAGGCGGAAGGGCGTCCAGCTCCGAGCGGGAGCTCAGGTATCTGGGTGTCGTCCTCCAGGAGCACATGTCGTGGAATCGGCACGCGGTGGAGACGCGGTGGAGAAGGCTGCACGGGTGACGCGTGCGCTGCACGGGTGGCTTATGCTCAACATCCACCCCGCAGACGCCGCCTGCTGGCCAGCGTGTGTCGGAGTCGGTGCTGCGGTACGCGGCCCCGGTGTGGGCCCCGGAGGGGCTGCGGATCGTTCGAAACCGGCAGACAGTCATTTTTGCCGGTTGCCAAGAAGCAGAATTGTCATTTTTGGGGTTCGAACCCAAGACCCAAATTCAAGTTGCTATTGCCGAGATAGCACCACAGACAGCCCGACTTAAAGCATTGTACTCTGATTTCTCTTCACTCTCTTGAGACGATGGCAAGAGATTGCGAATGCGAGAACGATTGACAGAAAGAGTATGAGAGAGAGAGAGAGAGAGCGAGAGAGAACGTTGGGTGGATGTAACTGAAAGGATAACTCACCGCAGATTCCTTGCCTCACTGATGCGATGGCTCGTCAGACTTCGGCGAACTGCGACTGTTAACGAAAGACGGCCGTTTTGAAACACCAAAAGCTCACCATTTAAGCCGTACGACGCTATTGCCAACGGATTGCTTGACTGGTTCGATGGATTCATTTTTGCGGTTCGATTTTACACGATTTCACACGCGATTTCAATGCACACACAGCACAGAGTAGAAACTGTTTGATCTGAAGAAGCTGAGAAACTGAACCTGATGACGATCGGATTGAGATTGACGGGCATCGGAATCGGGCTGCTGCTGCCGCTGCTGTTGTGTGAGTGTAATTCATGTGTGTCAAATGTTCGTATGCTGTGCGATATGCTCCGATATACTGTGGCTTCGCACCAACACATAGCGGTGTGGCGATTTGCAGCGCCACTTACTAACACTGACAAAACCTTATATACGAACGTGTTGGAACGGCGTAACGCTGCGTTGGAGCCGTCGGAGTCGGTCTGCTTGCGATCTGTCTGAAAATCGCAAACTGGGAGCGCCGCGACAGGCTATAAAATACTTATTGTTAGACAGATAAAGAGTGCCCGGTGTCATCAAATTGAAAACAAAAATTTACTTCGAACTCCTTCGAACACACTTCGAATAATGGAGACAATCCGCCCTATCAAAGAACGCGATTCGAGTCCTCGAACGGTCATTTCGTTCATTTTGAGTTCATTTTGCCGTAGCTTTCTCTTTCTGGCCTCTCTCTTGCTGTATTCTGCTCTCTCTCTCATGTTGTGTTCACTCACAATGATTTCGCTTCGTCCGTTCGTTTTCATGTTCGACACCCTTTTCTAAATTCAAAAAGCCCTTTTGAGCCGTACACTTCATTCGTGGGACGTGGGACGGCATATGGCAAAGAGAGACAATACAATGTTTCATCAAGACAACACGCACTCCTTGGCGAAATTGGCGTTCGCCAAGTTCGTGACTCATGGAACATCCGGCCAAACCGACGACAGCGTCGCGACGCCGCAATCTGAAACTTCCGCGCAGTTCAACGTCCGCTGAGCGGAGACGGTTACACTCAATTCAAGCCTGAAATGTGCTGAAACAATTGTAACAAACAGGCAGAACGTCT
>NW_026454397.1:0-8772 GCF_943734635.1 Anopheles cruzii
GGAGATTCTAGGTGTGGGCCAGAAGGTTTCCACGGTTTTTTTATATTGTTTCTTCACACCACCACCACTGTTGATGATTACGATGTTGAGAGAGCGCGCCCAAACCCGTGAGCGATCGTAAAACTTGCGCAATCGATTGTCCATCCGTCGTATCGGATTGGTTCGCAGTCGACTAGAGGCTGTATGTGTGTGCCGCCGAGTGTATGTGCAATCCGTTTTCTTTGCCCATTGCACCGCGGCCACGGCTAGTTAGTAAAGTATTCGCATTTCACGTTCCTTCCGGGCGAGGTTAGTTTGCGGTTATGGTAGTTTAATGTTTGCACCTTCACAGCCTTTCAAATGGCCATTATGGGGCGGAGGATAACACAACGTGCGCTGCCGCTGCCAAAATATGCAACAGTCCACTTGTTGATGGGGTGTGCTTATTCGGGTCGAGAATAATGTTTTCACGCAGTAACGGTTTATTGACGTTTATATTATCTCTAAGAGCGGAGCAGAGCCGCATTATTCCCTACTTAAACTCTTGCACTCAAGTTTATGCGTTGTCAAGGGTCCGACGCCTGACGCCTTTTGCATAGAAACTGATTATTCGGTGACTGAGCGCAGACGGCTAAGCACGATTCATTAATGATTCACAGTGTGGCAACGTGAAAGTGATACACTTAAATTATGCCATAAAAATCAGAATATGTTTTATTTCTTTCTTCTTGCTGTTTTAATAACATGTTACAGTAGTAAACTTACAATGTATTTAGTTCAATTCAAATCTTTCACCTTTGTATTTGACTACGGCCCTAAGATTTCATCCTAGATTTTGACTAAACGATTCTTAAAAGTGTCCAAACTCATATGCTTTACGTCGCCTAACTTTCCTAGCATGTATCCCTAAAAACTGCAGTCGAGTGGGATAAAATCGGGAGACGATGCGAGCCATTCAGAGGAACTGATGAAACATGGCAAAGTTTGCTTACACTATTTCTGAACAACCAATGCTTTTTGCGCAGGTGCTGAATCCCGTCGAAAGCAAAAATCTTCATCTCCAAAATGTTCCTTGGCAAAAGGAAGCAAATGGCTTCTGATAACGTTTTGCAAGTAGTATTCCTTGTCGATTTTCACACCCCGATCGATGAATAACAGTGGAAGTTTCCCTTTTACTGATATTGCTCCCCAAACCATCACAGCTGAGGCATTTTGGTACCTCTCGATTCCTCTTTTATCGGCTGGAACATCACGAAGACTTCCGCCATAGAAACGATCATTTTGCTTGTTCAAAGTTGGCTCCAAAGTAAACCGAAAATAGTAAACAAAGATCGGACCTATAGCAGTTAAAATTAAAACGATGGGCACTCGAATGAGTGTATCACTTTCTCGTTGCCACGGAAACGATGGTTACTATGGGATGTTCTTAGAACATTAGTTTAGCATACATATTTGGATGTTTTGTCATTATTTTTTAACTCATTAGGACATCGTATGTTGGTTACATCGTGCCGAAATGTTTGAATTATTAAAAGAATTATTTAAATGTAATAGATAACTTGCAGCTGATACCACCAAATGCATCTTTTATACAAGACTTCTGACTTTGGACCTTTTGAAATAGCAGTGTCTACGGTTTGTTGTTAGTAGTTACCTTGTGTCAAGAAGAAACAAAACTAAGTGTTCTTTTTTAATTTGATTCATTCTATTAAAATTGGCAACATTTAAATTCTTTGGTTATAAAATAAAATAATCCACAAAAGGAATATGAAAACAATTCAAAAAACCCTTTTGAATCCCAATATTTATGTTCCAGGAAATGTCACAAACGATTTTTATTGAAAGCTTCTTAAAATCGGGTGCAGAATCAAACATTTTTAACGCCGTTCCGTTCGTTTGTCGAAAATGAATATTTTCTAATTCCAACTGACTAACGAAACAACCGGTAAACAGCGTATTTTACTTTAATTCTATTGTAAATTGTGTGCAAAAATATGAATGTTTTTTTCGCGTGTTCCGTCCATACCGGCAACAACAGCACAGAAAGCAACAACAAATGTCCCTTTCGACCTTATGCTAACCTTCGGAGAAACGGGCTCACCGTCTACCGAACAGCGTCGACGCATCCGTGGCGAGATCAAGAAACCAAACAAGAACATATTCAACATCCTTTTTCCTGCCCGGTATGTGGTGGTGGTGGTGGTGTAAAAACGCGTTGGCCGAACGAACGAAGACCGAAAAAAGGTGGTGGGACCGGCAAAAGGTAACAATAAATTTTGGATTATACGCGCATATTGATGGCGACGAGTAACAACAATCTCCTCCCCAACACAATGGTCGCTCCTTTTTTTCCGCGCCCGCGCCGGTTTCCCGTTCTTAATCTAATCGGAGGAGCAGCGTACGGAACCGCGTACGAGCGATGGGTATGGTTCCATTGCCCAAAATGAAGATTTATGGCCAATTTTCCGGGCATCTTCCCCGGTTCCCGGTTCGTCGGCATATCGTAACAGCGTCGTCGTCGTCGCCGCCGCTGACGTGGAAAAGATGTTTGCCTCATTTTCACATACTGCCGCTTCAGCGACATCCAGGGTCTTAACGACTGCATATCGCATAACAGCATCTTGCCCCGCGCGTGCTGTTGACGCAGCATGTTTCGAGAACAAAACGAAAAATCATGCGAGTAATGATAATAATTTCTTTTGTTTACCGCTAAATTGGTCGGAAGAGTTTATCTGTCGTCCGTTTTGCGACGAGGTTGACGGACTACTGTGTGTCGTGGTAGGTCTTCCCGTTCGTTGGCCTCTTTTTGGCGGGGGTTCCCATAATGTTTTCTTGCCCTGGCCTCGAGTTGGCGCGTTGATTTCTTCCTCTTCCGGGTGCGCGTTGTGTCAGCCGTGCTGTTATCAGCATGTGACCTGCGTGTTTGCCCACTACTTAGACACGGATGATTTGGATGTGATTGTTTTAATATCGTTAGGCAAACGTGGCGCTTCACGGCCAGCAACAAACGCGCGCCCCACTGATCATGTTTCGCCGGAAGCATGTGTCACTCGCCTCCATTAGTCATCGCACGCAAAAGCCCGGTTGTCTCGGTGATCACACTTGGGTGCTTCTCACAACTCCTTGCGCTCTCGCGCTCTGTTCGACCGACCAACTTCGCTGTGCATCGCCATTTCTCTTATAGGAGGTGTCCGGAGTCCGGAAGGATTGTTTTCTGAAGATCCACCGGGTCCGCGGTATCTAGCAGTTTCACAAGCATTAGCAAGGACGGGACTAGGATCGTGATACAATCATTTTGAAACAACTTCTGGGATCGTAATATAGCGGCCTATGGGTCCTACTCAATTTACCACCTTTTTTAGTTGGTTGTTGTCGCCCCGAAAGTGTAGTACCCCTGGGACACTTTCGCTTTGATCTTTTCAGCCGTGCGGCGGCGCTTCGGAATTATGCTGTTGTCGTCGTGCTCTGGGACCTTTGGGCTCGTTGGTCGCAAAAAGGTTGCCGACACAGGAGTTCTTCGTTGTACCACCGTGTACCACATACACCGGGGTTACTAGCTGGACCCGTTCTGCCCGCTTTGTGTGGCGCACTCTAGACCTGATGGGAGCCACCAACACTCCTGAACCTGACTCCCGGGAATGGGGAAGGCCCCTTGCAAAAGGGGGTTGGCATTGCGTGCCCAGCGGCACTCCCGATTGTTATCAATTTGTGTGCCAATTGCCTTTCTGTACCCACTTACTCATTCACCATTCCATCTCCCTCACTCTCTCTCACTCTTTCTCACTCTTTCGCTCTTTGTTCAGCAGCGACAGTGGTCTGCTGAGTTGTGACTCTTTCCGAGGTTATTTACCTTTTCCGTGGTGGCGGCGGCGGGTCAGACGGAACCGAGTCACGGTGTAGCGTGTCCGTCGCCCATAGAGACCCCATGGCACCGGGTTTATTACTTTGCCAAAGCCATCGCCCTACGTACCACCACCCCCCTCTCTCTCTGGAGTACTGGAAGAAGAAGCGACAGAAGAAAAAAAATGGCAGGTGTCGTCTCGTCCCACGGCGGCGCGCTTTAGGATTCATCGCGCGTTGTCTCGGCGCTGTTTGCCGGTTTCACGACCCAACCGGAATTACGCCGTGCCCTCCCCACGGGAGGGGCGGCGGCAAATTTCTCTGCCTCTCTGGTCGTGCGGCGGACGTCGTGTTCCTTCCCCTCGTATGCATTCCCCATACAGACAGAGGCATTAGCGGCACGTCAAGCCCGTAACATGCTCGTTCGTGTTACGCCGGGTGATTCGTAATGAAGCAATATTTTTATCATCGCAACTCCCAAAACGCATCTTCTTCGATTGGTCTCTTGATAGACGTGGCTTTGGGAGAGTGGATCGGACGCCGGCCGCGCAGAAACCTGAGCAGGGCAGCGTCTTGTTCCGTCAGGCGTCCTATGTTATCCTTTTTCTTCAACCTTTTACCGGCATTCGAACCGGTATCAATACGTATCCGGTGGCGCTGTGAGTTGTTGGAAAGTACTGGCCTGGCCGTTCCTGGTGACAGTAACGTAACGCGGTAATGTTGCATTTCAAAGCATTCCAGTGAATCCTGTGTCACTTAATCTTGCGCTCAGCCCAGGAACGACATTTCATCGCAACACAAATGAAAAATTCTTTTCAGTGAAAGCATTATACGATCAACCATATCGCGTCAAGTGGGCAAGTTCTCGATAAATTCTTGAGTGAGTTATGCTGCTCGCTGCTGACGATATTGGATCTATGATAAAAATGTATTGCAGTTCATAGAAGTACTAGGCTGCTCATTAAATTCGGAGCCTCGATAACAGAGGGCTGCGATACGATAACTGCTACGAGTCACGTCACAGTATTCCTTACAGCTGCTATGACGTCATCATTTGATGAAAACCGCTTTCCGCGCAGGATTTTTTTAGGTTTGAAAACAGATGGAAGTCGCTAGGGGCCAAATCTGGTGAATAGGGTGGATACTCCAACAATTTTAATTTTAATTCATGGATTTTTGCCATTTGTTGCACTGGGTGCATTGTTCCATTTTTAGCGAATGCGTCACCCATTTTGCAAACAGCTTTTAAGAATCCAAAACCTCAGTCAAAATACTGGTTATTCTGCTCAATGAGATGGCTCGGCCTTATAGTAAATCTCTGTAAGTGATTCGACGATTTTCCAATACGATATCTAATATTTTTTCTACGATTTGAGATGTTGTGCCTTTTTTCACGTTTTTGACATGGTTCGTCTTAAAGGCTACTACGACCACATTTAAACTCAGAATTCCCTCTTTGAACCCTAACCCTAATTGAAGGTGAAGAGTCCTTATATACGTTCAATATTCGTTCATAATTTTCCTTTGCTTTTGAACCTTCCAAAAATAAAAATTAAATCACTGCACATACTTGATTTTTTCCATTATGAAAAATACTGTGACATGTCGATACTAAATGGCTTGTAAAAAAAAATTAAGTGACCGATTGAAATGAAACTTCACATACGTTCATTTGAAGAGTGTACCAATATCACAAAAAAAAGCTCGTAGCAGCGCTCTCTCTTGTCGAGGCTCCGAATTTAATGAGCAGCCTAGTACCTGGCGGAAATCTGAAGACACTCTCGTCTATAAACAAATGTGCAACATAATTGCGCTCGCGAGCTGTGGGCTTGTTTGGTGAAAAATATTAATTTGTATCCGTAAAAATATGAGTTATGTTCCTATTGATTTCTGTTTTGCGTTCTACCACCACCACAATGTTTGGAGCGCTTATGACACTAAATATTTTACGCTTAATTTAACCTGACACTTAACAACATGACCGGAAAGTGTCCCAATCCGGAGTTGCGTTCAAGCGCTGACATACAAGTTTTGCGAACTTTAATCAAAACGACAAAAACTAACCTCAAAGTGCTGCAAAACAGAAAACCCCAAACCCCCGGGTTATGCTGAGTGAGGTGTTCCGTTGCGGATGCAACGCCGCGCGACAATTGCACAATGCTCCAAGTATCGCGCGCATAGGGTGGGCCAACGATCGGCGCCATGGATTTGCACAACGAAATGGCACCCAAGCCCCCGCGCCCCGCTCCCCATGCTGCGTGCGTGGTGGTCAGCTCTTGCACAACCCTACACAGCGGCGCGTGGTCAGCAAAAGAGCGAATCAAAAATACATTCATACACATGAACGACAAGAATGGCACAACCGTTCCGTTCCCCAGACCGTGTGACCGTGCGCGAGACCACGCGCCCGAATCAATCGATTCGAAAGCAGTGCTGCCGCCGGGGGCCGGGAAGGCAGGAGAACGTTTGGCTTTTCAAGGTCACCAGCGTCACCAGCGTCACCGTCACCGAATGTCCTTCGCGCACTTTGCAATGGTGTCATCATCGATCCGTTCCCGGAGACGGCTGGCCGGCCGGCCGGTCCGGAGTGTTCTGGGCACGTGGATTTTAAAATTGGACAGCATTTTGTTATCCGAATCCTCCCCATTTATGTTGCGCTTACGACGGCGTACGGCGGCGATGCACCTCTCGCCGATGATGTCCATTATCGATTGGACGTGTTAGCGTTAAGTATTTTTGACTTATTTTCCTTGATCTTTAATTGATCGGCCGAAGATTCGGAGCCCTAGTGGAATCGCCCAGAATTGCGTCTGCGTGTCAGGAAATGGTTTTATAAGTAGAGTTGCAGATGACGGCAGTTAGGAATAAAACATTCGGTTCAATCAGAAATTTTGGTTTTAAATTTTCTGCCGAATTCCTGCCGTTCCTTCCCGCGTGATGCTCTTCCGCAATTGCAGTTTAATCAATCTTCACTTGTGAGACCAGGCACCACTTAGTAGTTCAAATCAGCATCCATCTTGCGTTGAAGCAGAAGAAATTGAATTCCGCTAAAAATGGGATCACCGTAGTCGCTGTGAGTCCTTTCCAGCGCGTCCGGCTCGTAGTGCCAGAAGAGAGACTCGGTTCCTCGAGTTTATTATCGCGCGAAACGTGACAATTTCGTAACCCATCGTTCGTTCGCCGGCTAACTTTGTAGCTTTCTGACGTCAAACGCAACCCAACCCCAGCGAAAAGTGCATGTGAATCCTTTTTTTCGCACGACTCTGTTCCGTTTCGAGAGCCGCCTTTTTACGTTCGACTGGTTCGATCCAGAGAGCCAACTCGTTTTGGACTTCTAGCGCCTAGTTGCTGGACGCTGGACGTGTGGGATCGCAAATGGACCCACGGAGTGGAGAGAAAAGGAATCTGATTACGATATGATGCCGATCACATTCCGGAGACAGACCAACACAGTAGTAAGCTGCTACAAAATATGTAAATCTCTTCTGCCAAGGATTTCAACACCAGCGGACCCGCTCTTCCCGTCGCCGCACCCATTGTTGACGTTGGGCAAACGCGTGTTTTCGTGACAGATATTGGATATGTGTGTAGCGTTGGCGGTGGCGTAAGCTAGCGAAAGCGTTAGCTAATCTTTGCAGATAGCTCCTCCGCGCAACGGTGGTGCGGAGGAGAGTAATCGGGGGCGCTCCGGACGCCATCGGATGGCAGAGCCGGGGTGTGATCGGTCCGGACAGCCCGCTGTTTACACAGCACTTCCAGAGCGAAGACTCGGATTTTCGAGTTCTGCAATCTGCGCCTGCAACACATACCGTCTCTTAGAGTTCTACTTTTCTCCAGCTTTCCACACTATTTTCTGCCTGTCACCACGTACCGCAACACATCTTGTAACTTGCTTGCTTGTAACTACAAAACGTGCACGCCTTGCCGCGCTCTCTTGGACTAAAATTCAATTTGTGCCGATTTGGGTTGTTTTTGCATCCTGAAAACGAACCGCGTTTATTTCGCATTATTTCTCAGAAAAGACAGTTCTTCAAGAATTGAAAAATAAATTTAAAAAGAAATAAGAACACAACGCCCAATAAGAACGAAATTGTTAGCATTGTTGTCAAGCTACAAAACATAAATTTCGCCAGGAGTTTGACAAAAAAGAATTAAAGCGCAACAAAAGGTGATAAATAACACAAACAACGAAAATGGATGCATGCAGAGAGTGTTTGTCCCTCCCACAAATGCGGGACTGTCAAGAATAAAATTAAATCGAATTACACGAGCCGCGACGTCGACGGATCCGGCCACGCTGTACCGAATGGCCGTGTCGTGGCTCTGGCGAGAGAATTCATGTGGACGGTTTGCAACTCGTCACCCGGCGTTCGGTTTTAGTGCTTTCAATGTAAATGTCATGCTGTGTTTGTGTTCCGTGTTCACACAGCCGCGCACGCCGTGGCTTGGCATAGTCCTTTAACTAACGATGCTGCAAACGATGGGTCCCGCTATTTGTGTTCGCTCCCTTTTTTGCCATACGGCCCCCTAATGGGGAAAGCGAGGAGCTTTTTCCAGTGATTATAAATTTAATTTTTGTATACACGTTTTACATGACCCCGTGTAATCCCGTGTTTATTGAGTCACACACTTTTGCCGCGACTCCCTTGGGCGGCGCTTCCGCAACGCAATCTGCGCGAGACACCGATGGCCGCACCACGCGCCGTCGCGGTGTTGATGGACGCAGTAATTTCCGCGAAGCTGTTCGACCCATTTTTTGGTTGGGCCGCGGCGTGCAGCTTCCTGAGTGAAGTGCACAGCGCCGTGTCCGTGCTGATAAAATGGAATAAATAAGAGAACCGTTACTGGAAAACCGGGCAACCGGGCGCGACCCATCCCGGCCCCGGCCAAAAGCATTATCCGTTCGCGCTAATAGCGGGGTAGCTTATGAAACGGTCAATTTAAGGTTACGAT
>NW_026454398.1:0-8754 GCF_943734635.1 Anopheles cruzii
GCCCGTGTAATCGTAATCTGCTGATCAGCAACAACAAAACAAAAACCACCTTTCGGTGGATCTATCCCATATCGCAGCCAACGAACCCCGTCTCTAGGTTTTTTGTCAACAATTCGAAAAAAGAGAACGTCTTTCATTGTTGCGCAGTGTTTCGCAATCTACGGACCCCGGAGTCGACTCGAGAGGGTGGTGTCCGGCTTGTAATCTGTGGGGTTTGTGAACATAATGTTATCATAATAACAACATAAGTACACCGCAGACCGCAGAGGCGCGCTGCTGATAAAAACTCGGTGTAACACTAAAAAAGAAGAGAAGAACAAAACCACGCTGAGTCCGGCGACATCGGTCAACTATTTTCAACGGTGGCCGATAAATATAAAAAAGCTTTCAAGGTGACACACACAGTACAATGGAATCCGCGGGTTTGTGGGTGTCAACAGCACTCGCAAACACCACACCATGGTTCTGCTCGGGGGCTGCGCTGCTACTCGCCACCCACCGAATGCATCGTGGGTCGTCACAATGTTACACCAATTGGCACAATAGTGACTACTCCACGCCCCCGCCGTACGCTGGTCGCGATGCGTTCATTGCGCGATGCGCATCCAATCGCAACCTTGACCACACGTGAACCTTTGGGGCGCGGCGTGGGACACTGATCCGGCGTTCTATTGTGCAGTGCGACACCGCCTAGCATCCCCCGGGGAGTCAAAGTCAATTAAGCAGCAAGCAGATTGAATGTCGATTTAAACATACGCGTGAAGTTCCGAACATCAAGCACGAGAAGCTTTCCGTTCTTCTTCGGGATCGGCCGTATTGCATAAGTTTCTGCCTTATCAAGCCACACGAAGCACTCAGCGGCCACATGAATGAAAGCCCGCATACGACCCCAAAACCAACCGGAACAGCGGACGGTGGTTTAACAATAACTATGCACAGCATAGCAGCGAGCAGGGTCATCCCGGTTGGTCCCGGCCGCACCTTTTGCAAGTAGTGCACTCTGCGGAGTACTATAAGAGCCTCTGCCGCCCGCGGAGAAGAGTTTAAGTTCATCTCGGAAGGGAATAAAGGTTGAGCTCATTATATCGGTGCTTTCCCTCGGCCCACGAAAGAAAGCACCTAGCCACGACACGTACAGGTCACCATCCTTCACTAGGCGCCACGTGCATCGAATGCACCGACGGTGACGTGGTGTCTGGCGGCGGGTCGCATTTTCCGGTACGAATTGCAATGCAGCGCCATTTTTCCGGATCCAGAGAGCGTTCGAAGCGTGCGATGCGCTCTAATCGTACCTTTCGCTACGCGGTTCAACGTTTTTTTTCCGTTCCCAGAGTGCTGCTTTCTGTTCCGTGGTTGCCGGTTATCGATGTGCTGGTTTCAACCACATTTTTCGCCTCCCGCTTTGATGGCATTTCAGGATTGGCCTCTCTTTGATCACCCTATTATGTGGGGTGTGCGATGTCATAAATGCTTTCTGCCATTGCGACTGCTATTTATAAAGTTCCGCAGGCGCCAAGGGTCACACTGCTTCAAACATGCAACCTTCCCCTGGTGCCCAGTGTCCAAGGAGTTGGCTTCACTATTTTGCAATACCCCGGGGCTAGCGCACCATTCTGCAGAGGGGGCGCGTTGATCGAGGAAAGTTCAAATCTGCATAACTAATTAAACTGGGTCATCAGCGACATCCTGGCCGGCGGCTGGTGATGATAAAAGATGCATCCGTTCACAACTGATGGAGGAAAAACTGAATTCAAACTATAATAAAAGTCCGATACTGGAAGTCTCTGGTCTCTGGATACATTACCCATATTATCCGCTTGCCAGTGCCAGCCACTGAACAGCACAAGAAAGTCAGAGCTTTCATTTTAATACAAACATCCATTCCGGTGCGGCAACTTGGCATTTTCATCAAGGACACTCCAGGCAAGGTTGGGCCACGTGACTACCATCAGACGGCGGTCCGCTGTCCGCCGGACGGCTTATCGCGAAATCCCCGACGAGGCCAACCGTCTCGTCTGGGATTGAAATTTAGCCATGCACGAGCCACCAACTCCGGGCAAGTCCTTGAACTTTCATAAACCATAACATTAAACAAAGGTTCTTTATGTTGCTGTCGATGCCGCCAGACACCGCCCGGTTCTCTTATCAGGGGCTCGGGTTCGTGCAAAACCGTCTAATGAGCCTACCTCAACGATGGCGGTCAAACCGGACTCGGAGTCAGTTATGTCGCATCGAAATACATCATCCGTCCAAAAAACCCTCCAACAATCGTCGTGTCGATTGTGAAGATGTTGAAAACAGATCACGGCTCGCGAACTGTCAAAAATTGGCAAGAGAAAAGGGCGATCCAAGCAACAGGGATTCCCGAAAGTATTCTCTCTCGCTCGCTCACTGCTCACTCTCGCAACCGAAGATCGGCGAAAAATAAGCAAAAAAGCGCACTAACCCCCCCCCCTCCCGATGGCCACTTTCCTGTCGTGTGGCACACACATCATAAAGTGGCACGCGAGATTCCGAATCGGGAGCGCGAGAGCATAACCGTTTTTAGCAGAGCAGGGAGCAAATGTGTGATCATCGGGAGAGTGGCGGCGGGCAGAGCGAGAGAGACGGCCCCAGCGCACTTCGGTAGAGTATGTTTTGTCCAGGTGTAATATTCCCCCCCCCGCGGGGGTCGCGGGGGCCAATGTAGGGAGCGTTTGAGAGAAAAGAAAGACGAGAAAGAAAATTTAAAAACACATACACACGCATACAGGAAAGCTATTTCACCGTATCGATTTTCACCGTCACGGAGAAAACGCCGCCTGCTACGCCGAACGGTCGGAAGGAAGCAACACCCGTGCACAAGTTAACGCCACAAGTACGCCCTTTGGATGGTTAGTTTGCAAAAAAAACACAACAGTTGTTGGTGGTGGAACCACAAACTTACCAGGCGCGCTCCACGTTAGATCCGACCGATTAGGCGCCGCGTGTGGGCGCGTCTTCGAGATGGCAAGCTGCGTAACGAACACCCAAGTAACCGAAAACCGAAATGATAAAAAACGCATAAAAGCGGACACACTGCACAATCCGTTGGTGGACTGGTTTCCTGGAGTGTTGCTCCTGTGTTTCGGAATGTATTCGGAACACACACAACACTGAACGCACACACACACACACACAAAGTTGGCGACGACCTTTGTTAAAAGAACGATCTCACACGAATTTTTATTGTGTAACTACAAACACTTATCAACACACATGGGCACTCTGACTCTTCCCATTCACACTGCCGGTCGCCTAGAAACCGCACAGACTGCTCGCATTTCGCACACTATGATGCGGACCCGAGAAACAATCGAAACGCGATCACGCACTATTTTGTCGCACCATCGCTAACGTGTGACGGTATCGGGGGCTTCGCGTAAACAATTAATTAACACCGTGCGCGCTGCTGGAGAGCTGTAAATTAAGAGAACACCTTTTAGGATGATGGTGACGACGCTGATGATGATGATGCAAACGGCAGCTGACCGATAAAGCGCCGTATCGCGAGTATAAATAATCTTCCGCTGTGCTGTGTTTGTTATCGGAAAAAGGTGACTTCATCCTGCAATGTCATCGGCACGGTTCGGCACGCGGCCGCCGGCAGTGGGTGATGGGAAAGCTGATCCGCACTAGCAATCATCGCGGCCACGATGATGATGATGATGATATCCTTTCCATACACCCAACGAGCCTCTTCGAGGTGGGGGGGGACATTACATAAGTGAACGCATCGCATGCAATCACACGATCACGCTCGATCGATACTCGATGCCTGTCAGAACGTCACACGAACCGTTGGAGCAACAGCCGGAAACACACACAAATGCGCGACGAAACGCGGGCAGGCGCGGGTTCACTCCGTCGGTGCAATCAATGAAAGTATCGCCATCCACTGCACCACACTGTGGGCCGTTTGGTCTGGACCCGTTTTTTTGCTTGGCCCGATACCGATACGGATCAAAACAAACAAGCGGCGCCGAAATAAAATGGTGGATTCTGTCAAGCAACGGCCGCGGCACGCCACATACACTCGCCGCCACAGTGAAATGGTGATTTGTGTCCGCGGTTAGGCGTTTTCTTTTTCTGCCCCAACCGCGGAGGGCGCGCCGTGCGATGGGAAAAAGAAGAACAACGCACGGGAAACAAGCGAACGAGAAGAAAGTTGAGTTACGGAGCCCGGGGATTGTACTACACAGCAGAAGCACAAGAAGGCGGCGGTCGCCCCTTCGCGTACCCGGAGAGCACTTACATTCCGAAACGGGATGGTCCGCGTCACCGCCGGATGTTCTATCCCCGCGCGGTGGGACTAATGATGATGACGATGAGGAAACGCCACCGCACGCGATGCACGACAATTGTTAGAAACTTCCTATCACGACACTAACCGAGACGCGTTTTGGCTGGAAAATGCCCGGGATCAATTGCTTGAAAAAGTCATTCTTTCTCGGCACACCGACGCGCTACAGCGCGGACAGACACCGTAACGGTTCACCTAAAAATCCGAGTGTTGCGCTCCCCGCTTCGCGAAGCAAGGCGTTTTGCGTGTGCGGTCCTGAATCACTCTCTCTCGCGGTCGTTCGCTCTCTTTCTCGCTCTCTTTCTCTTTTCGGTCCGTCGGAACTCGCCGCACTGTTTGGTCGTTTCGCCGGTAAACAAACAATTTGGAGAGAAAATTTATCGTTCACATTTCACAATCAAGCCAGTTCGCCGTCGCACTATTCGCCCGGAAACGGATCATGCTCATGTTTGAATTGTGGAACTTAAATCGGTGGTCAATAACACTAAAACACCTTGCTGCTTCGCTCTCTAAACGCACATGCGATTTTATTCAATTGATAGTGTTTGAGCGATTGGATTCTTTAAAAAAACGTGCTTCTTCAAGTGACACACACACACCCGCCGCTTCTGTTGCGCATGCTTTGCCGCTGTTCCGTGCTCAGCGTTTTGGAGCCTGACACACACAGCGAATGAACACCATCCTGGCACCAAATGTAGGAGAAAAACTACGCAAAAGCGAAACAAAACGTGAATTTGGCAAACCATTTTACCAACGTGTTCGGCCCATTACTCTTCTTTTGACTCCCCGGTGCACGCACGAAACACACCGGATCTCATTGTGATCCCGTGCGCCCTCGATATCCTTCCGTGAGCCCTGTTGTGTTAGTGTTAGTGTGCAGGACTATTGGGTGAACGACTTGTAGCGTGTTCCCCAGTTTTTGCACAACAGAAAAGACACGCAGACTGACTGACCCCACGGGCATCGTGGATTGTTGGGTGCGGACTTCCTTCTCCAATTTCACTTCCTGTTATAGTTATAGCTGAATTCCTTCCGTTTGCGTACCGTTTGTGCTCTGCACAGCTAGTGGAAACCTCTCCAAACACCCCCAATTTATCTCCAGAACCTGTGTGCGAAGTGGAGTTGATTTAGTTTCCAGTTCCATCGGGGTGTGTCTGTGAGTGTTCCGCGTGGGTGGGTGTGGGGGCTAGTTCCGTGAGTCATTCGAAACCGCTTAAATTCCTCCTGTAAACACGTAGTAGCCAGCCCTTCATCCTTTCGCTCGCTCTCTCTGCGTGTACCCGGCACGATTCCGCGGGCTCTGAAACATAATGGCTCCCTCTCAGTAGGCGAACCACGCACACGCGGTCATTTGTGTTCGGCCATCGCCAAGGAGGTAAATTGATTGCCAGCATATCTAACTCACGGACGAAACGGCAAGGATGGATTTGAAAAACAAAACCGCTCTTGTGACCGGTGCCGCCACAGGGTTAGGGAGGGCTTTCAGTGAGGAACTGTTGAAGCATGGCGCTAAGGTAAGCTGGTCTCGGTAGCTGCGTGACTTTACCCCTAATCGATGCATCCACCCCCGTCTCAGGTCCTGATTTGTGATCTGGATTCCGACGCCGGCGAGCTAGCGGTGGAGGAGCTCGGGAAGCAGTACGGTTCACGCGTATTGTTTTTCCACTGTGACGTTACGGATTACATCCAGTTTGAAGGTAAGGATCCGGCGGGTCCTCGAGAAGCGCGTCTCAAAAATTTTTTCTCTCTTTCTTTCTCGTTGACCGCAGAGGCATTTGAGTACGCAGACTGTATGCTGAAAGGAATCGACATTGTGATAAATAACGCAGAAATAATGAACGATAATTTTTGGGAGCTGGAGGTGGACGTAAACCTGAACGGGGCTATCCGTGGCACACTGTTGGCCCAGAAGTTTATGGGCACGGGAAGGGGCGGCCACGGTGGTGTGTTGGTGAACATCGGTTCCGGTGTCAGCCTCAGACCACAGCTGTCCACTCCCATTTACACGGCCACCAAGCACGCCATCCTCGGGCTGACCAAGGCCTGCGGTGATCCGTTTCACTACAATGAGACGAAGGTGCGAGCGTTCGCGTACTGCCCGGGGCCAATAGAAAACTCTTCCTCGCACAACAAACGATTCATGGTTCCGGCATTCGAGAAAGCCAAAGAGCTCGATATGACAGGGGTGCAGTGGCAAAAGTGAGACCATCCGGCCGCTGCCTGGTGTGTGTTTGTGTAGTTTTGATGCATTTCTCCGTTTTGTTTTCAGGATGGAACATGTGGCCAAAGAATTGATACCGCTGATCAAAAATGCACCCTCGGGAACCATCTGGGGTGTGACTGGGGGCAAGCCGCCGAAGGAGATACCGTACTGCAGTTTGTAAGCGTGCGCCCGTTAATTTTCAACTTCATCTTGAGCAATCCATCATCAGCCAATCAGCCCGTAATCGGTGGCATCAAACACCCTTACCAATAGGGGATAACCTTTAAGCAAACGCCCCGCTACATAGTTAAGACAATTAAGACAACATTTACTATCATCGACCATTATATCAGCTTGTAGACAACGCTTCTTCCTCCATACATTGGCTTCGCTCATTGAATTGTGCAGACATGAAATCACTTTAACAAATCGTGCGCTTTTGATAGTATCCAACGTTTGAGGCTAAATCGGTAGCGATTGAGGCGGTGCAAGGCCAATTTTGTATGACACTGTTGGTGCGACCGTGAAATAAAAGTCGAAAGAAGCAACCTCATAGCAATAGCAAAAGGGCGCGTTTCCGTTTCGTCAGCCGGTCACCGGTCACTTGATTCAAAAAGTCGATGAACGCCCATTACGTTAATTTTATTTCCACAAGAACGTTTGAGAGAAAATTTGATTTGACAATTTGAAAGACGTCTTGACGTTTTCGTAGCCGGCTATCCTCCCTTCAGAAACGTCCTGCTATACAAAGTGTTACCATTACACGCCACAAACTGTCACGAGCTGTCCGTGGCGTGGTAATGGTAACGCATCTGGTCGCGCTCATTTTTACGCTCACCGAGAAGGCCGACACACCGTCACCGTGGAACGCCATTTCATTTTCCGTTGCCCTGGGTGTAAAATCTGCTTCCGCTCGTTCTCAAGAGCACGGTACGAATAATCAAAGTAGACTCGTGCTTTCCACCATTCCCATCGACATACGGTGTCTGTGCCGTGTGGTTCTTCGCTAGAGGATGCGAGTGTGCAAAAAGTAACCTACAAAAGCGTCGCTTAGACAAAAGGAAAAACGTAAAAAAGGGCTACGCATCCTGGGCGCAAGAAGAAACCTTAATCTCCGCGCGTGTGTGTGTATGTCCAGTGAGTTTGTCCCCTAGGTAGCCTCTAAACCGGAACATGGTGTCGTGCATGTGAAGAACAGTAACAAATTTGCAACCTACCATCCACATCTTAGCTGGCGGCGGCGGCGGCGGCGAGTAACGCTTGCGAACAGTACGGCCATCGCGAACGACCATCTTGTGATACTGTCGCGAGCAAAGTTTGTCCTTAAAGCAAAAAAACTGCACTTTCGCAGGTCAATTTTTGGTCCGCTTCTAGAAAACGTGCAGCACCGGGTGTTTCCGTGCAATCCTTAGAACCTGACCGCAAATGATGGAGGACCACAAGACCGACGAAGGAGGCGGCGGCGGCGGTGTACTGCGATCGGTGCTTGAAATGGCCGAGCTGGAAACAATCGGTGATGGTCCACGGAAAAAGATCGAACATTTCTATGAGCAAAAGTTTGAAGAATTCCTTACCGCCCAAGCCTTGAGCGAAACGCGAAAGTTCGAGCTCGGTAAGTGTTTGAAGAAGTGTCCTTTTTGCCCGGCGTGCCATTTTGTACTCTTCAAACTTCAAACTTCTTCTTCAAACGACTGACTTATTTCATGACCCTTATTCGTTGTCTAGAAAATCTGAGATCAAAATACGAACAGCAGATGGAGGAGCTGACACTGAGGGCGCAAGATGAGGCATCCAAGTTCCACTCCGCCCAGCAGGGCAACAAGCAGCTGCAAATCGAGCTGGAGGACGTGAAGGAAGAGCTCCAAAAGGCAAAGGTGAGGCTCACACAAAACGACGCCGATACGGCCCGGTTTCGGAACGAGCGCAACGAAGCCGTCAACGAGCGCGACACACTGCTGAGCGCCGTTCAGCGCAAGTCGCTCGAGGTCGAGCGCCTACAGGCGGACGTCCTGTCGCTCGAACAGAAACTCAAATCGGCCAACGCATCCCGCTGCAATGCGCTGGCAAAGCTGGAAGAGATCGAGAGCAAAGAGTATGCGCTCGATCTGAAAGAAAAGCGAATGGACCGCGAGCTGACGCACCGCGACAATCAGATCGCCAAGCTAACGCAAGATCACGATCGTGCCCAGCACGAACTGCAGATGCTGCGGCGCGACCAAAACATTCGCTC
>NW_026454399.1:0-8753 GCF_943734635.1 Anopheles cruzii
TGGTAATCCTTTTTCTTGGGTGCTTTCTTCTCCTTCTGACCGTCTGGGCCCAGACTGGGCAGATCCGTGCCCGATCCGATCCAGCAGCGCAGTTTCTGCGTAACTTTCGCCCCGGCGATGGGTACGTGGTACCAATCCCCCCCCCTCCCCCCGAACTCCCCTTCACCCATGTTCCGATTACATAGCACTACTTGTTCGGTTTGGTTCGGTTCGGTTTGGTTTTTCTCTATTTGTTTGGGCGCACATCTTACATGTGTGTGTTTGGCCAAAATTGTCGGAATGTGCGTCCGCCCCAAGGGCGTGGAACGTAACGTGTGTGTGGTGGGATTTGTTTGGCAAATCACGCAGAGAACGACGTCGGTTCGGTTGACTCGCGCAAATGTGTGCGTTGTTGTTTGCGCGAGCTTCGGCGCGGCACCTCGGCTTTGAGTCCCGAGAGACCGGCTGATGCGAGAGCGAGAGAGAGAGGCGAGGTGTGAGATGCTCGCGCGCGCGCCGCGTTTGCGTTGCGCTGCGGCCGTCGTCGCCACAGTAACTGAAGCACCACAGTAACGCGTGGCCGCACGCGCGCCTTCCGCTGAGACCGGAACTTGAAGAAAATTCAGTGCCGTTGGGCGCAGTTAACCAATAATCGTTTCGCTTGTGTTTTCTCTCTCTCCCGGTTTCGATACAGCGCCCGTGTGTGTGTGTGAAGTTCGTGTGCCAAACGCGGAACGGTTTACCGGAAGTGCCACCACAAATGATAATGCAGTCGGCGGCGGCGGCAGTGGCAGACATTTTCGATTGTGTTTGAGGACATTCAATCTCCTCCGGACGCTCCGGACGCATCTTTTGCAGCCGCGCAGCGTAAGACAGATCGCCACGTTTCGATCGGCGAGTGGGTGTTTGTGTGTGTATGTGTGTGTGTTTTATGTACCGAAGAGTGTGCCGGACCGGACAGCGCGCGCCGGGGAGTTCGCAAACACACTCTGTAAATTAGTCAAGAAAACAAACGTGGTGCCTTTTTCCTCCTGATCACCAAACAAAACCTGATCCTTCTTGTCGTCGTCGTAATCGGTTTAATGCAAAATTCCCACAACCACCCAAGTTAGAGTTACACTTCAGTGTTGTGTGCGTGCGTACGTGCGAGTGTCTGTGGTTTTCTGTGTACGTATGCCGCTGCGGAGTTGGCCCCAGGCGTCGTCGTCGGGCGTGCTGCGTACGGATGCCCGGCGCACTATTGTTACCCGTGGTGGTGGTGCTGTGCTGGTGGGGTAACACGCCAACCATCTCGTGATAAATGGTTAGTTAATCCTTCTTTCATTTTCTTTCTTTTAGCGAGTATTCCGTGTAGGGTTCCGAATATATACGGGAGTCCTGTAGTCCCTTCTTGATTTCAGCAGCAGCAGCAGTCGCTTCTTATAAACTGCGCCGTAACGGAGACGCACTTTGATGATAACCCACCGCACATTCTATTCGTTAACCCGTCGCGAAAAACGGCTCCGGTGTGGTGGTCATCCCACAGTTGGCGGTGTTAATTCAATATGCGCGCCTCCCGTGTTGTGACTGTGTGCGTACGCGTCGTACGGTTGGCGATAGTCGACGCACACACCTTGCCAGCGAAGGATTCTTTCGCACTACACACGCGTGCTTCGCGTTGCAACGCAATTGTTGCAATACCGGCCTTCGCTCCTCACGAATGTGTAAGCACACATCCGCTGTATGTGTGTGTGTGTGTGTGTTGGTATGTAGGCATCGCATTATGCATAAATCTGGCTGCTCGTCTGGTCACTTAACAACTCGCATAAACGTTGGCTCCTTCTTATTCCGCGATGTCGCCGGTTGGTCCCTGCGCTCTCCTTTGCCCGACGGGATTGCTACGACGAAAACTGTAGGCGCATCGCAAATTTATGGAAAAATGGAGTGCGGCGTGACGTAAGCGCGTCTCGAGCGGGGCGCGAGCGTCGTGGCAAACGAGAGCGAGAGCGAGAGAGGAAGAGCAAAAACAAACGCCGCTCACGGGGCGCGCGTTGGTAAACAAAAATTTGTGTCGCTCCTCCGTCCTTAGCGTGTGTGTGTGTGCGTGTGCGGGAACCGCGCGCCGCACGGGTCGAATTTGAATTTGGTGTGCACATATAACGCTCCTCCGGGCTTCCGGGGACCCCGTGGCTTTACCGTGCATGACGTGAGGTCACTTTTCCGATGATGACGTTCTGTCAAAACCCTATCGCGCGGAAATGATGTGGTAGGCGTCGGATAAAGTCGCGTTATGCGTCATTTCTCCATCACGAGAGAGCGAGTCATGTGGCTTTGGGTGTTGCAAAAGCAGTAACCTATGAAAACTATGAATGTCCTGCTACCAATAGAGTGTTGTGTTGCAATCAAGCGACCGATTGGCGATTGGAAGATTTGCATTTTTCCTGCCCCGTTTATTGGGGAAATCCAAAATGGACGCCCGCTTCTCCACACCCGTCCGGTAGTTGCGGTCTTGTATATGTTAATTTCTATGTTAATCCCGAACAGACTGCTTCGAGTCTCGACCTTGCGATAGCCAGGAAGCCAGGAGCTGACGACACGCACGCTATTACTGTTCCCATACTGAAACGTACTCTTCCAGTGAAGCAAACCACAATTACGAGCACATGACGTGCTGCGTGTGTGCTAAAGAATCGGGAGTGTCCACTCCCGGGGGCCGCGGGTTCCAGAAACGACTCGAACATAGCGATTGCCGTCGCACCGAGCCGCCATTTCATTACGCGCATTTCTGTTTCGTTGTGTCGGTTGCCTGCCCCCATCTCGACTTCAGCAAAACCCGGCCATATGCGCGGGTTTCTTTTTGCTTTTTGCGAATGTGTAACTAAAACATCCATCATACGGAGGCGATACGCGCGCGCGTTGGTTCCAGAAGATGGATGGTGTGTACCACCAAGCGAAAGATAGCGCCATGCTGTGAACCGCTTCCCCAGCGAGAGAGAGAGGGGAGGGTGCATATCATCATCGTAAATCCCAACACTGATAACGCAGCAAAGCGCGCCGTGGCCGTGTGTGAGTAAGTCGACTGTGGGTTCTTCGGTCTCGGCCTCGCAAACAATGCGTCATATTAGAGAGCAATGGAAGTTTCACTTGGGATAAGCTACCTCAGAACTAGCAAGATGCTCAGCCATGAAGGCTGGGTAAACCCCACACCCGGGACACGCATAAATCTCGACTCCCGGGCCGCGACGCGACGCGACGCTTTCAGCGAAACAATAATATCACATCATGATGCGAACCTCTTGCGCGGCGAATGACTCGACGGGATCGTTTACCGAGGAATTTGGTTTGGTTTTATCGCCACCTCTTTTTTTGCGTCAGTTCGCGCGCGCCCTGCTCCGTTGCTACGTACACCATGACCACACGGTCCACCGGTATGGGTGGTACATCATCGTCATCGTCGGAGAAGGTTGTGCCACAGTGACAGCAGTGTCAGTGTGCGTCTGGTAATGGCGTCGGTCGAACTATCATTATCATCGTTAGCAGCGTCATTATTGATAGTGTCGGCGCTCGTCGGGTGCGTGTGTATGTGCGTGGTGATGGCGCAACAATGTCCTTTGTTGTGTTGTTGCTGACTCCGCCGACCTGAGCCCTGTTTTTCGTCACCTCGTTTGAACTATCGAAATCTAGTTAAAACTGGGCCACCCTCGGCATGCAGTGGAGCTGTTGATTACAACCCCACTACTGTCAGTTACACAGTGACTGCACGCCACGTGACCATTTCTTGTTGTCCAATAGACAAATTCAGTTCACCTTTATGTCAGTTCTGTGAAGTCACCATCATCCTTCTGGACTGCTATGGCTACTCCTCAGAAAGATCAATTTTTAAAAGAGACCAAGACATATCCCAAGTCCACTCCAAGCATCCTAACCAAGAGCATAAACTGCCTCAACTGAGCGTAAATTTCCTCAGAAGATCCGGATTATACACCCAAATACACGCTACAAAGTCTCTATAATAATACAACAACTTTATTTTTTTCGCAAAAACTGGTCAGAGAGTAAGGAAATGAGCTCTTGTTTACGTTTCTTTGCTAGGATTATTAACTTTTGTTGTTGATGATGATAATGAGTTTGTTGTTTAGGCAAAGTAAGGAGGTTTTCAGCGACATTATTTGGTCCATGTCTATCGAAGGTACATAATGTGATTCATGGAATCTATTCTGACTTTTCTTTAGTTGCTTTATTAGTTCTTTCCCGTATAAAGTTGGGGCTATAAAGATGTAAAAAGTAGCACCGGCAGTTTCATTGTATTCAGGAAGAACGCTTCAAATCTTCGATCTCTAGCAAGCGCTTCCTTGTTGGAAGGGCACGATAATCTTCTCTCATCCTTGCCGACCGAACAGAACCACACACAAATGGATGTCGTGTATCCTGGAAGCTCTTTTCGAAAATCTTTTGGTTCCTCTTTCTTTTCCGTCGCCACCACATCCGAGAGTGTAATGTCAGGGAAAGTGTCCAAGAAAAAATAAAATGTGCTCTTTGCATATTTTCGAGGCACCACCAGCTCATACATGCGCACTTTCAGTTCTCTCTATCTATCTCTCTCTCTAGCTCGCTCGGTTTTATTCGTTGCTGGGTTCTATTGTTTGCCGTTCTTTAATTATTACACTAGACGAGACGGGTCGGCAGCGTGTTCAACACACTCTTCGTTCCCGAAAGATTTCTTTTCCCTTTACAGTCACGCGCGCACATGTCAAACCAATCACCAAAGGGGGCCCCCAGTTGCCCGTGTGTCCTTGTGGCCATCTTTCCCGGTTCGAAACTCGACGTGCGGTTTGGGTGACCTACATAATTGGAGGAAAAGACCGGACCCCCCGGCAAGGAAGAAGCTTACCTTCGAGCAGCTTGGCCGATCCGAGGACATGCGACGAGCGTTTCTTTGACACGCTAATTTTTGTGTAACCACCGGTCTTACCGAGTGGCGGCGAGCCGGGAAGAGACCTAGTGTCCTAGGAGACACACACCCGGTCCCGGTTCGCACCGCTGTCTGCCAATGTCAAACAAGTCTACGGTGAATTTGTCTACATCTTTTTAGCGGTTGCTTGGTCGAACAGGTTGACACATGTTCTAATGGCGGATATTCGCACACGGTTTCTACATTAACGTAAAACTGGATACGAGCAACAACTCCACCGGGTTGTCAGGGGGGCCCGTTCTTCGATTGGTTGCTGACTAAAGTATAACATGACGACTACGTGGCTTCTATCAAGTAGCGCTCGTTTTGGTTATACGACGGTCCGTTGGTGATGCCGGTCCGAATGGTCTTTTTCGAGGGAGTCAGCAGAGCAACTGTCGCGTTGATCGCGCCCGCTCGAGTTGTCACTAGTCGGACGGACATTCCATCATCACCATGGAGAAGTTGTGTTTGTTGATCTATTTATTGCAGCCTGCTCCGCGTTCGTCCCTATTGACGTACACGCACATCAGGGAACACGGTTGGTCGCGATGACAGTCGCGAGATACGCACATGCTTCCGTTTCCTGTGCCAAACTGCGGTCTGCCGTGTGTTTCATCGCGCCGCACTGGGTCACGACCTGGTCTGTCGGTTGCGGCCGGGCGAGATGATGTAACCTAGCCCCTTTGCCCCCCGAACGTTGCTCTCTTACATGGTCTGTGGTGCTGGGCAAAGTTCTTCCTACGGTTCTCCTGTTCCCAGGGAGTGAGGAAGTGTATCGATAGATTCCGAAACAATACCTCCCCGTCGGCCCGAGGTGCGGATGAAGCCGAACTTCCAGGGTGCGTCAAGAACGCGCCAACATCGGCATCATCATCGCGCGCGCAGCACACGGGGTCGATTGCATAATCATCATTCTTCCATTTTGAATTCAAATTCTTGCCGTGTGCCTTGCGTTGGTTTGAGACACAGAGAGAGGAGGTACACACAGTACATACGCCTGGTTCCGAGGGCCGTACCAGTTGGTTGTGTCGTCTCCGCCACCGCCAGCACCGGGTTTTCCCCGGTGTGGCGCATTTTATCGCACGGAATAAAACACGCGGTACAGGAAACTTACGCCCTTCTTTTTCTTGGGGTCACTTATACTTTTACATCGCGCCCCCCGTCGATGGTCCCATTTTCGCATTAGAAAATGAATATTTCATGGCCAGTAAAAAATGCTGAAGCAGAGGTACAGCGCGCAATCCAGAATCTACCCCCTTCTGGTGGTTTGTGCAGTCTATTTTGCGTAACCACGCAACTGACGTGGACGCCACGCGTACACAGAACGCGACATGGAGAGAAGAAGCCCCCGATGGCTTCAAGGAGAGCTCCGGGAGTGGTGTGTTCTTTGAGCTTCTAAACTCCTCTCTCACTCTGTGTCAGAATTTACACAGACCCCCAGACGGTAGGCTTCGCTTCTGTGTGCTGGCTTGGCTGATGCTCTATAATTATTTATTTAAGAGCGCCAATAATCAGCTCGAGAGGAGAGCAACAACAGCAAATTGTAGCACATTGTCAAGTGGGAGTTGGTTGCCGCCGCTGTGCTATTTACAGGTCGCAGATTTTATTGATACACTCCACACCGGAGAATCATCGGGGCACACATTATCGCTACTAATCGCAATGCACACACGCGCGCGGCGGCAGTGGTCTCTGGGCTACTTTGTGGTGCGGCCTTAGGCTCTGAGAGTGCACTCCACGACGACGCCCGCCAGAGGGGAGGAAGACACAGGTGTAAAACACGCGCCACCTTCGTCTTCGTCGTGGTCGATGTAGAAACCCATTTTATTGAATGTGCGCCCAATGCAAACAAAGCGTCCCGGGATCCGCAACTTCTTCGGCCGAGAGATTATCAACACAACAACTCACCGCCCGGGCCGGGCCATCGGCGGTTTCGCAACTCTCGCCTCTGATAGATAACCTAACGGGTGGTGGAAAGGCAGGTGTAGGTTGCTGAGAACCCGCCACCTTCCAGGCGCCCCGTTTCGCAGCTCTTGTTGGCTGCTGTGTGTGTCGGTAGTTTGTTTGTGCCCCCCGAAAGCAGCCAATGACGATGATGGCGTCGTGGACTTTTGAGGCGTCTTCGTCTGTGCGCTCCGTCGTGGGTTGCTGGCGGGGTCTTTAAATCCATCCCCACCCCTTACGGTGGGTGGTGGTGGGGTGATGTATGTAAACAAATGCCAAGCGATAACACGTCCCGTCCGGCTTGTTGTGTGGTGGGAGCAGCAGCAGCAGCAACGGTGTGTGTTTCCCAACCACTACACTACACCACCACAGTGCTACTTATCGCGGTTCGCGCACTACTACCACGAGCGGACTGTTGTTTTATGGACCAACACACACACATCACCGAACGCGGACTACTGTTTTTTGTTTGTAGCGATTGAGCGAAAGAGAGAGCCTCCAACGAAAGTGACGCGAGGCGAGAAGCTTTTTTGAAGGACAGCTTTTAGTCGCTTCTTCTTCATTTGCGTCTGTTTTTTTGCGTGCTTCCGACATGACACGCGTCCTCGTGGTGTCCTTTGGCTACAGGGCAGGGGAGGGAAGTTGTAGAGCGCCGTGGTGTGTGGTGGTAACTAGCAGCAGCAGCATCATCCTTGATGTGTGAAGTGCCTTTCGGAGGGCCCGGGCCAGACCGGGGATGCAAGGCGCGCGCCGCTCGGTCGGTTGGCACCGGTAAGGTTTCTCCACCGTTTTTTTTCCTTCGCCAAGGTATGTTTTATTTTCTTCGCGCCTTTCAGTGCACCCGCCGCTGAAAAGCCAAAACTGCTGAGAAGTGCCAGTTCTCCCTCGTGCTGGTCTGGTGTTGGTCGATGGTGCTTAGCGTCAACGACTTCTTCTGTGTGGTGTCTTCTGTCTTCTCTTTAGTTTTCCTTTTTTTTACTGTAACAAACAGTTATGTAACACACTGCAGTGTAATGGAATGGTGTGTAATCCTTCTTGCTGCATGGTTGTGTGTTGACCACTACTTGACGAAACAAGCTTTTTCCGATGTCGCCGCCTGGTGCATCCGTACGTGGGTCACTAGATCGATTCTGCATTGCTGCAAAGAACCAAAAAATAAACAAATAGATGTCAAAAACGAAACCTGTCATGATGATCTGGAATTGTGCATGGTTTTAGATGCTTTGTTTTCATCACCAAACTGCTGCGCCCTTACAAGGTCCAAGTTTTGTTTTCAACTCTATCGTGCCACTGTACACTTTGTGTACCTCTGTGCGCTGTGCATGCATGTGTACCACCCAGAACCTTGTATTCTACCCCACGGCCCGTGTATTTACACCCCCATCCGCCCGTCGTGTGATTGTTTTGCCTTTGCGCGAGAGTGTGTTTGCAAAATGGCCACCGTTAGTGTGTTTGGGGCTGTGTGAACGCCAGTGCGCTTCTGCTAACCCTACCTTGTTATGCATATATGAGGGACGGGTTGTGGGGTGTGTGGCCACTATAAATAGCCGCCAGCAATGCGATGGGGGGGCCTGTGCTCTCCTCGAGGCTCCTTCGCGTGCACTACGCGGCGAAACTACCATCAGCACACTACTGCTGCGGCTGCCAATAGAGAGAGCACAACACTATTCTGTGATTCGTATGGAGAAACACACATCACCAGTAGCACAGTCACACGCACACACTAACAGTTTGACGTGGATTTTTTCCTTCGATTGTGGTGCCTCCAGCATGTTGGTCTCGGGTTTTCCTCGTTTTGTTTGGGGGAAAAAATCGTTTTGAATGTGGTTCCATCGAGAAGTGTGACCTTGGACATAAGTCGCGGAAGGCTCGTTCTTCTCCCCATCAATGGGTGGCC
>NW_026454400.1:0-4362 GCF_943734635.1 Anopheles cruzii
CGCAGAGACCAGTACGAATCAGAACGGCAAAGCCGTAACTAGTAAAAATTCTTACAGGAGTAAATTTGTACAAGTTTATGGGTAGAGCCCAAAATAAAAACAGTTTATTCGCGACATTATTTTTACTAAGTGCTTTGCCGCTCTGCGCGACAATTATATTTACTACGTGCTTTGCCGCTCTGCGCGACAATTATATTTACTATGTGCTTTGCCGCTTTGCGCGACAATTATTTTTACTTCGTGTTTTGCCGCTCAAGTAACTTTCGCGATTATTGACTATTTGCGAAAAGTGTGTTAGTGATTGCGCGACTTGATATTGCGCGATTATTTTTACTTCTACCTTTGCCGCTCAGTTAGAGCTTAACACGAGTGAAAAGATGCCAGCCGGAGCCGCGTCCTTAGGTCAACATCCGGACGCACCAAGTTCGATGGCCAGGCATGACGCTGGCGAGCGATGAGAGCGACAGCGTGTGTGTGTCTCCACGAGGCGCAGCAGTGATAAACGATCTCATCGTCGTCGAGCGATCACGATCATCGGAATATTTTTGAGCTACGGGAACACGGCCATCGAACGGCCTACGCTAGAGCAGCTTATTTACGAGTACGGTTTGTTCGGGCAGTGAAAAACGATCACCGAGTCGTCAAGCGATCACGACGACTGGAACATTGAGTTAAGTGTAAACGGCCATCGAAAGCCCTACGCTAGTGCGGTTCATTCGGGTACGCTAGTACGGTTTTTCGGGCATGACGACAACTCAACCGGTCGCGAGCGATCACCAAACCCTGGAACATTGGGTCATCGGCCATCGAACGGCCTACTCCAGTACGGTTTTCGGGCATCATTCTGGCGAGTGATGAGAGCGAAAGCGTGTGTGTGTCTCCACGAGGCGCAGCAGTGAACAACGACTCACCCGATCATCGAGCGATCACCGGACACTGGAATTATTGCAGTTTATTTACGAGATACGGTCTATTCGGGCAGTGAAAAACGTTCACCGAGTCGTCAAGCGATCACGACGACTGGAACATTGAGTTAAATGTAAACGGCCATCGAAAGGCCTACGCTAGTGCGGTTTATTCGGGTACGCTAGTACGGGTTTTTCGGGCATGACGACAACTCAACCGGTCGCGAGCGATCAACAAACCCTGGAACATTGGGTCATCGGCCATCGAACGGCCTACGCTAGTGCGGTTTATCCGAGTACGCTAGTGCATTTCTTCGGGCAGTGACAACGACACACCCGGTTGTCCAGCGACCCAGACACTATAACATTGGGTTAAGTGTACACGGCCATCGATTGGCCTACTCTAGTACGGTTTTTTTGGGCATCACTCCGGCGAGTGATGAGAGCGAAAGCGTGTGTGTGTCTCCACGAGGCGCAGCAGTGAACAACGACTCACCCGATCATCAAGCGATTACCAGACACGGGAATTATTACGGCTTGTTGACTAGTGCGGTTTATTCGGGTACGCTAGTGCGGTTATTCGGGCATCGTCGTACAAACACACACCAGCATGGAGGGCCACCTAGGGCCCAGTCAGGCGTCAGGTAGCCGATTAGCGACGCCATCTGGGCCGATTGATAACTCCACCGCCGCTCTATTACGGCCACCAGAGGGACCGTTTGGAGCAGAGGAAGCAAACGAATCTTTGCTACATGCGTTATGCGACAAAGTGCAAGGAATGTCCCTCATGCTGGACGCGTTTTCGGCGCGTCTTAAACCATTACAAGAAGCACCCCGTCACCACGACACGCCGATCGGGTATGGCGGCGCCCACGCGCGTCCCGAAGAAAATGGCGCGCGTGGCCTTAGCGACGAGCCACACGAATATGGCGGCGCCCATGCGACCCGCTACCAACCACGTGGGATGTATGCCGATCCTCGCCACGGCACCACGGCAACGGTATACAACGCCCCATATCCTCCACCAGGGGCCTATCCGAGTGCACGGGCGATCGGCGGCGGACACCGAAGCCACCTAGCACACCAGCATGGCTGGCCGGTAACGACTCCCGACCAATGCCAGATAGGTGCATACACTGGCTACGCAGCCAGCCGAGAGATGAACGCATACAGTGGCTACGAAGCGTCCAACCAGATAAAAGCGTACGTTCGCTACGAGGTGCCGGACACAGGATGCGGACTGCCACATCCCCGGTTCGTGAGTGGCTACAATGCACCACCAACTCCTGTGTATCCGGAGCAGAGCACCTACACTGCGACCCAGACAGCGATATCGACGCGATATAACGAGCTCACGATTAGAGTTAGCAACAGCACTGGCTTCACGACCAGTATGCCCTCCGCGCACGGCCAAACAGGCCCCGCGGCGGGTGGCGAAACGGCATCCAGAGCAACGTATGGAATGCCTCCGCCAAAGGCGAGACCGTCAACACTGATAAGTACCGGTCGTACCGGGACGGTTCCGGACAATTTCGTCCGCGTGCTAGAACAGCAACCACCTGCGTTACCGGTGGAAGACAAGTACGCTGTGGCGCCAAATGACAAAAGTGCGACGATCACTCAACAGTGTGAAGTAGGATACAGTTACCGAGAGTATCCGGACCGGCACGACGCACCGTCGCTGCCACAGAAACCAGTGCACGAGATGTGCAGAGACTTCAGGGTAGATCACGCTGTAGATCCGGAAAAGATGGCGACATCGAAATTTAGCGATCGTGAAGACGATTATACACTTGGCGCCCGCGAGTGCAACAACGACGACGACGAATTAGGCGTGAACAACTCGGCCTTACACAAAGCGTCGTCGGAAGCATTTAGTGCATTAATTGAGACAAGTCGGCCCACACGTCGGAGGTGCAAACCGCCCGATTTAAAGCCGACGGTGGGCACCTCGCAGAAGACCGTCAAAGCAATTCAGACGGACGAGGAGAAGAATTTGGCCAAGCACTTCAGTTCAGTTGAACCTGGAGTATCTGGAGAAGCGGAGCGGGATATACAACGCCCAGAACATGTGGGAACCGCTTACGCATCAACACTCCTAAGTAGTATCCAGTGTTTCGAAGTGCAGCCAGCCAACCAGAAGGGACAACGATTGGCCATGCCAGCCATCACCCCAAAGCAGCAGCAGAAGCGAAGCGGAGAAGAGAAGCGGAGCAGAATACACAACACCCAAAACACATGGGAACTGCTGACGCGTCTACATTCCTGTAAAGGAACGCTCCCGTATGTCGAAGTGCAGCCAGCCAAACAAAAGGGACAACGATTGACCATAGCAGTCATCACCCCACAGCATCAGCAGCAGCAGAAGATGCCAACAACAGTCGCTGCAATCGGACTGCTGACGATGCTATTCACCAGCATCGAGACATCGCTGGTGTCACCATATGAGGCGGGCGACGACGAGGACGCAGTCCACACGGTGCTGCGCCTCTATCGGAAGCCCGATACGTGCGATACGGCGCAGGAGGTGCCGATTACGAACGATACGATACGCATCATCTATATGTACCACGCCTGGGACCCGACGAACGTGGCGCAGGGTATCGGTACGCTGCCGGACCCAGCGGACGCGTTCAAGGATTCGGTACCGATCTGCCTGACGCAGCGCATCAGCCAGGTCCCGATCGAGCTGGACTCGCGCACCCGGACGCTCGAGCTGCGCATTTACGACGTCCCGATACCGCAGACCAACGACCTGCGCTGGTGCATGACGTTCAAGCTGAACCAGTTGCCGACGATGCTATTCACCATCATCGAGGCATCGCTGGTGTCGCTCAGCACGGGCGAGACTCGCAACACCCGCGAGGGCGTAACGGCCATCCTCAAGTTTCACCGTATCGTCTGGGACCGTGCCAAGGACGAACCAGAAGGAGTAAGTGGGTGAACAAAATACGACCCACAGCAGTAGGTGATGTAGTCGTCATCGCGGACGAAAACTCACCGCGAAACCATTGGCCGAGAGGGACAGTAGCGGACGTAGTACAGACCATAGACAGATAGGTCCGGCGCGTTACGACCCAATCAGCAGGTGGACAAACATACGAACGTCCAGCAACCAAGGTTGCAGTATTAGACGTGAAAGAAAAAATTACTGAGCTAGGACCAAAAAAGTAAAGAAGGTTAGGTCATTTTTTCTTACCAGACCTTACCAGAGGTCCACGTGCGTGGGATAGCACGTGCGATAGGAGAACAATAATACATTCACCAAAGATAGGAGTCACAGGTGACAGCCGCCCGCTGGCAACGAGAGTGAAGATGCATAGGAATTCACTACACTGCGGGGGAGAATGTCACTGATAAGTGACGCCAGCGAGCGGCGCAAGAGGGCGCTGCCGCCGGTCAAGAGGACGCTCGGTCCAGGTGTGGAGTACGGATGACAAACCACACGGATCGAGCG
>NW_026454400.1:4462-8824 GCF_943734635.1 Anopheles cruzii
CGCAGAGACCAGTACGAATCAGAACGGCAAAGCCGTAACTAGTAAAAATTCTTACAGGAGTAAATTTGTACAAGTTTATGGGTAGAGCCCAAAATAAAAACAGTTTATTCGCGACATTATTTTTACTAAGTGCTTTGCCGCTCTGCGCGACAATTATATTTACTACGTGCTTTGCCGCTCTGCGCGACAATTATATTTACTATGTGCTTTGCCGCTTTGCGCGACAATTATTTTTACTTCGTGTTTTGCCGCTCAAGTAACTTTCGCGATTATTGACTATTTGCGAAAAGTGTGTTAGTGATTGCGCGACTTGATATTGCGCGATTATTTTTACTTCTACCTTTGCCGCTCAGTTAGAGCTTAACACGAGTGAAAAGATGCCAGCCGGAGCCGCGTCCTTAGGTCAACATCCGGACGCACCAAGTTCGATGGCCAGGCATGACGCTGGCGAGCGATGAGAGCGACAGCGTGTGTGTGTCTCCACGAGGCGCAGCAGTGATAAACGATCTCATCGTCGTCGAGCGATCACGATCATCGGAATATTTTTGAGCTACGGGAACACGGCCATCGAACGGCCTACGCTAGAGCAGCTTATTTACGAGTACGGTTTGTTCGGGCAGTGAAAAACGATCACCGAGTCGTCAAGCGATCACGACGACTGGAACATTGAGTTAAGTGTAAACGGCCATCGAAAGCCCTACGCTAGTGCGGTTCATTCGGGTACGCTAGTACGGTTTTTCGGGCATGACGACAACTCAACCGGTCGCGAGCGATCACCAAACCCTGGAACATTGGGTCATCGGCCATCGAACGGCCTACTCCAGTACGGTTTTCGGGCATCATTCTGGCGAGTGATGAGAGCGAAAGCGTGTGTGTGTCTCCACGAGGCGCAGCAGTGAACAACGACTCACCCGATCATCGAGCGATCACCGGACACTGGAATTATTGCAGTTTATTTACGAGATACGGTCTATTCGGGCAGTGAAAAACGTTCACCGAGTCGTCAAGCGATCACGACGACTGGAACATTGAGTTAAATGTAAACGGCCATCGAAAGGCCTACGCTAGTGCGGTTTATTCGGGTACGCTAGTACGGGTTTTTCGGGCATGACGACAACTCAACCGGTCGCGAGCGATCAACAAACCCTGGAACATTGGGTCATCGGCCATCGAACGGCCTACGCTAGTGCGGTTTATCCGAGTACGCTAGTGCATTTCTTCGGGCAGTGACAACGACACACCCGGTTGTCCAGCGACCCAGACACTATAACATTGGGTTAAGTGTACACGGCCATCGATTGGCCTACTCTAGTACGGTTTTTTTGGGCATCACTCCGGCGAGTGATGAGAGCGAAAGCGTGTGTGTGTCTCCACGAGGCGCAGCAGTGAACAACGACTCACCCGATCATCAAGCGATTACCAGACACGGGAATTATTACGGCTTGTTGACTAGTGCGGTTTATTCGGGTACGCTAGTGCGGTTATTCGGGCATCGTCGTACAAACACACACCAGCATGGAGGGCCACCTAGGGCCCAGTCAGGCGTCAGGTAGCCGATTAGCGACGCCATCTGGGCCGATTGATAACTCCACCGCCGCTCTATTACGGCCACCAGAGGGACCGTTTGGAGCAGAGGAAGCAAACGAATCTTTGCTACATGCGTTATGCGACAAAGTGCAAGGAATGTCCCTCATGCTGGACGCGTTTTCGGCGCGTCTTAAACCATTACAAGAAGCACCCCGTCACCACGACACGCCGATCGGGTATGGCGGCGCCCACGCGCGTCCCGAAGAAAATGGCGCGCGTGGCCTTAGCGACGAGCCACACGAATATGGCGGCGCCCATGCGACCCGCTACCAACCACGTGGGATGTATGCCGATCCTCGCCACGGCACCACGGCAACGGTATACAACGCCCCATATCCTCCACCAGGGGCCTATCCGAGTGCACGGGCGATCGGCGGCGGACACCGAAGCCACCTAGCACACCAGCATGGCTGGCCGGTAACGACTCCCGACCAATGCCAGATAGGTGCATACACTGGCTACGCAGCCAGCCGAGAGATGAACGCATACAGTGGCTACGAAGCGTCCAACCAGATAAAAGCGTACGTTCGCTACGAGGTGCCGGACACAGGATGCGGACTGCCACATCCCCGGTTCGTGAGTGGCTACAATGCACCACCAACTCCTGTGTATCCGGAGCAGAGCACCTACACTGCGACCCAGACAGCGATATCGACGCGATATAACGAGCTCACGATTAGAGTTAGCAACAGCACTGGCTTCACGACCAGTATGCCCTCCGCGCACGGCCAAACAGGCCCCGCGGCGGGTGGCGAAACGGCATCCAGAGCAACGTATGGAATGCCTCCGCCAAAGGCGAGACCGTCAACACTGATAAGTACCGGTCGTACCGGGACGGTTCCGGACAATTTCGTCCGCGTGCTAGAACAGCAACCACCTGCGTTACCGGTGGAAGACAAGTACGCTGTGGCGCCAAATGACAAAAGTGCGACGATCACTCAACAGTGTGAAGTAGGATACAGTTACCGAGAGTATCCGGACCGGCACGACGCACCGTCGCTGCCACAGAAACCAGTGCACGAGATGTGCAGAGACTTCAGGGTAGATCACGCTGTAGATCCGGAAAAGATGGCGACATCGAAATTTAGCGATCGTGAAGACGATTATACACTTGGCGCCCGCGAGTGCAACAACGACGACGACGAATTAGGCGTGAACAACTCGGCCTTACACAAAGCGTCGTCGGAAGCATTTAGTGCATTAATTGAGACAAGTCGGCCCACACGTCGGAGGTGCAAACCGCCCGATTTAAAGCCGACGGTGGGCACCTCGCAGAAGACCGTCAAAGCAATTCAGACGGACGAGGAGAAGAATTTGGCCAAGCACTTCAGTTCAGTTGAACCTGGAGTATCTGGAGAAGCGGAGCGGGATATACAACGCCCAGAACATGTGGGAACCGCTTACGCATCAACACTCCTAAGTAGTATCCAGTGTTTCGAAGTGCAGCCAGCCAACCAGAAGGGACAACGATTGGCCATGCCAGCCATCACCCCAAAGCAGCAGCAGAAGCGAAGCGGAGAAGAGAAGCGGAGCAGAATACACAACACCCAAAACACATGGGAACTGCTGACGCGTCTACATTCCTGTAAAGGAACGCTCCCGTATGTCGAAGTGCAGCCAGCCAAACAAAAGGGACAACGATTGACCATAGCAGTCATCACCCCACAGCATCAGCAGCAGCAGAAGATGCCAACAACAGTCGCTGCAATCGGACTGCTGACGATGCTATTCACCAGCATCGAGACATCGCTGGTGTCACCATATGAGGCGGGCGACGACGAGGACGCAGTCCACACGGTGCTGCGCCTCTATCGGAAGCCCGATACGTGCGATACGGCGCAGGAGGTGCCGATTACGAACGATACGATACGCATCATCTATATGTACCACGCCTGGGACCCGACGAACGTGGCGCAGGGTATCGGTACGCTGCCGGACCCAGCGGACGCGTTCAAGGATTCGGTACCGATCTGCCTGACGCAGCGCATCAGCCAGGTCCCGATCGAGCTGGACTCGCGCACCCGGACGCTCGAGCTGCGCATTTACGACGTCCCGATACCGCAGACCAACGACCTGCGCTGGTGCATGACGTTCAAGCTGAACCAGTTGCCGACGATGCTATTCACCATCATCGAGGCATCGCTGGTGTCGCTCAGCACGGGCGAGACTCGCAACACCCGCGAGGGCGTAACGGCCATCCTCAAGTTTCACCGTATCGTCTGGGACCGTGCCAAGGACGAACCAGAAGGAGTAAGTGGGTGAACAAAATACGACCCACAGCAGTAGGTGATGTAGTCGTCATCGCGGACGAAAACTCACCGCGAAACCATTGGCCGAGAGGGACAGTAGCGGACGTAGTACAGACCATAGACAGATAGGTCCGGCGCGTTACGACCCAATCAGCAGGTGGACAAACATACGAACGTCCAGCAACCAAGGTTGCAGTATTAGACGTGAAAGAAAAAATTACTGAGCTAGGACCAAAAAAGTAAAGAAGGTTAGGTCATTTTTTCTTACCAGACCTTACCAGAGGTCCACGTGCGTGGGATAGCACGTGCGATAGGAGAACAATAATACATTCACCAAAGATAGGAGTCACAGGTGACAGCCGCCCGCTGGCAACGAGAGTGAAGATGCATAGGAATTCACTACACTGCGGGGGAGAATGTCACTGATAAGTGACGCCAGCGAGCGGCGCAAGAGGGCGCTGCCGCCGGTCAAGAGGACGCTCGGTCCAGGTGTGGAGTACGGATGACAAACCACACGGATCGAGCG
>NW_026454401.1:0-8732 GCF_943734635.1 Anopheles cruzii
TTTTCAGAAATTCATTGTTTTCCCTTCGCTACGGGTGTGCGAGGTCGAAAATTCTGGAAACCGTGAGTGAACTCGGCCGAGCCATTCTGTCCCTTGTGTGGCCCGTTTGGTTTAGACGGATTGCAGAATTCGTGCTCGGTTCCATGTGTCCCAAATTGACATTCCACAGCCGCCGCCGGGCAGCATCATCAGAGGCTTTGCCTGAGACGATTCTATCAGAAGTTTTGTTAAATGTTACACGCAAACTGAAGGCTAGAATTCAACAAGCACCCAGAGCTAATACCCGGCCCATTCGAATCGTCAAGCCGGGGGTTAGTTCTTGATTTAATGAAAAGCCCTCTCAAAAGCATGGACACTCGTGTTTGTGATTTTCTATTCAAATATTCAAACGCTTTAGACACTTGAAAGAAAGAATGTTTTGCATCTGCCAAAAAAAATTGTACCACCCGAGCAGCTAGGGCTGCGCCATAAAACGCCCGCAGGCAAAATGGTGGCCAAAAGAGGAAAAAAAGTTACTCGTAAAAACCCCTTTTTAGCATCCCCCCCAAACAACAGAATGGTTCCCGTAAAACATTGTAAATCTCCAATAGCGCACAACGATATCATCGATCCGTCACGGTGCTACCAAACAGAGCGGGACCTAAACATTGCACCACAACACGCCGGGATGGACTGTGTCCCCGAAGGATGACAGCAAATAAAAACAACGGCAGATGAACGAAAAAATGGTTCGAAAACCAATTGCCCAATGCGTCGTCGCTTTTTTGCAACCAGTTGCAGGCCGAAAGGGATGAACGGAAAGTATTGCGCTGACGAAGCCACGCCGAAGCGCGCCCAGCCCAGTTTGGTAAGGGTTTTTATTGCACCAATTTAGTGTGCAACGGTTCGCTCTCGTTCCGGGAATCGGCCCAAACAAGGAAAACAAGCAAAACCAAACGCCAAAGTTGTGCAATATCAGTGCGTAGGGGGCATGGCACTCGGACCATTACCAAGAAGTCCGAGGGCCGAACTCTGGTCCAGTTCACGGTTCTTGCGCGTCGAAACGCACAGTAGGGTTTCACCGTTTCGCTCCAGTTTCGGACGTGTGCAATCCCGTGTGCAATCCCTCGACCACAATCCCGATGGACGAAACATCCCGAGATAGCCGGGAAGGTCGGTTTGGGTTCCATTTTCTTGTGACTCTTCCGGTGCGTGGGGTGCAATATAACGATAAATCAATCCACGATCCAGCAATCTGGGGTTGCACGGCACGGCACAGCTTTCCACGGGCTGAATTTTTAGGGCTTTCCGACATCCGACCGGAGGAATCCATTCTCGACATTTATCGATCGTCGCTTCCACCGTGCTCCGATGAGTCACGGATTCGATTTCGTTGCCCGCTGCCGTACGTCGAGAAGAAGCAAATCTCCGCGCCCGTCCCGGTGGAGAAAGAGAGAGCCGAATCCGGAGCTCCCGATTCCGGAGCCCCGGGGGCTACTTCAAGACACCCAAAAAAGTATCCCTAATTGGGCCCGCCGTTTTGCCCGCCGCTCCTCCCGGTTCAGGCAGCAAATTATGATTAGCTCGTAAAATAAAACCTCGCCAAAATACGATCCGATCACTTCGATACGGCCCAGAATAACGACGGGCCGACGAGTGAAGGGGGTCTAACAATTTAATGCGCCAGAAAATTTGCTGACCCCAGGGCCGTCCAACGCATGAGCTTCTAAAACGACAAGAATGGACAAGGTTCGATTAGTACACTCGATCCGTCGGCCATTTTGACAGCCATCCGACGTGTGCGGTGTGTGTGTGCGGTAGCGCTTCGCTTCGCGATTCGCCTTCAAAACGCTGCAACACCCACGGATGAAGGATGGAAGTTGTTTTAATATTGAACCGAAGCCCCGGGCGGAATGGGCCAAGGGTGGCGTTGCGAGAGCGTTCCCCTTTGATGGCAAAAGTAATAAAGAAGTGAACTAAAAACATAAACACACGCACACGGCCACACGTCCTCTCGGAGCGCAAGGACCTCTTCTGCTAAACTTGCGGGCCATAAACACATAAAAATACGAATGCACTTATTGTGTGCGCCGCGGTGCGTTGGGCTGGGGACGGTGCGCGAGGGGGCGTTCACATCGACCCGGAGCACGGTTCCGATCAGGACACTCCCCGCTCCGGTGGGATGCTGTCAGAAGGGGCTTACGGTTCCCCTCCGCGGGCAAGCCGTAAGGCGGCGGCCGTACGTAAGATGGAGGAGGTATTGTTATATCTCAACTTAACCGAAAGAAACACAATAATGTGGGATGTTTGGCGTGTGCGGGCGGATGTTATGGCGGATCCTTGCCGTGCCGTGCCGTGTTTCCGCAAGATGGATGAATAAAGATCGGGACTTTCGGCACGATGCGGGAAGTGCGCGTGCTGTAAACATAAATTTAATGTTGATTGGATTTCTGGCAAATGACAAGTAGAGTAATATTGCAGCCAGCCAGTCAGCCAGCCAGCCAACCGGCAGCGTGTGCATAAAGCCATGTGGCGCGTAGGCGGATCGGAGAACCTGGCCACACTGACGGACGGGTCATAAAACAAATGCTCGGCCCGCGTTGCTAATTCGAGGGCCACAGAAGGGGACGCAGGGCGTATTAAAACTGCCATAACCATAAAACGATACTACGCAAGCGGAAGCTGCAAACAACACTTGCGGAAACGGTTTTCTTGAAGATGGTTTATCTTTATCGAACCTAAAGGAGTGTGCTGCCCGACGTGCTATTATTATTGCGGAAACACTCGTTGTGTTGATAATTAATGTTGTTTGAACTTCTCCGGTAATGATTCTTTTTTCTCATTTTGCCGACATGACAACAAGAACCATAAGACATTCAACAAAAATTAGCCCTGCCCTGCCACCAGAGATAGGCTTCGGCTTGAGTTTTCTTCACGCAAAATTTGGTTACCCAAAGAAATTCATTTATTTACAATTTAAATTCATCAGAGTAGAATGAAAACGATTCTAATAATGTAAATGTAAAATGCGAATAATAGAATAGAACAAAACGAGAACAGGACGAGGACTGAATAGCTCCACATTGCATCGGATTCACCATTCTGCCTTTCGCCAAGTTTTTGGGACTACTTATTTCTGGCATCCGACCATCCTGGGTTCATTCGCGGAAAAGCGTGTCCAGAAAAGAAAGTTTCAAGTTGGGACACTTAGCACGAAGTAAGGATGCCAATTGTAAGAATATTTTATTCGAGACAAAGAAAAGAGCCCAAAATGTATTAATAGGAAGCGAAAGAGTTAAAAGAACTAAAGGATAGAAGCTTTTTTAAGTCTTACGGCTAGGATAAGTCTAAAAGCCTTGAATCTCTGTGTCGTTCGCGTCCCAAAAACCAACAATAGGCGTGGGACATTTAATCTTGGTTTAGGACCAATCCAAAAAAAAATGGCATAATATTGTGACGAAAAGAATAGTGCAGAAGAGCGACGGATCGAATCGGATCGGGGTGTACAATACGGACTACTGAGTAGTGCTAACAATTAGTGGCTTTCTTTTGACGGAATGCATCATTATATTTTACCGTTAAGGAATAAGTTGAACTTTAAGAATAAGATAGAGTTGAACTATTAATCACTATTAAAAAGTTGAATCCACAAATAAGACCTGGCGAGGCCCACAACAACAAAAGTAAATTTGATGGGACTGATAAAAAACACTCGAATAAGCAAATACGTTACATGAATTGTGCAGCGTGTAGGATTTTCCGCAATAGGTCATGTTATTGCAGCGCCTGTTATACATCATGGCGGAACGGTGGTTCTTCGGTGGGTTGTTGCCTATTTCCTCCGGTAACCACTTGAACCCTTGGCAGAAGCCTTGTAAGGGGTGACGATGAATCACTTTATCACACTGAACCTGATCGGACCCAGAGACCCCGCTGAAGGCGCTGAAGGTGCCAAGGAGATGATCCACGTGGTCAACTTCACAGCTACTTCACGGGCAAGGACACCGTAGAGTTCATGGTGTTCGTAATCTGTGCTACGGAAATGTCAAGGGCACTGTCAAGCACTGGCGGCGATACACTCGGAGCACTAGTAATTCTACAACGGTCTAACGAACTCCGTCCACCGTCGCGAGCAGTTGCAGCAGCAGAAAGCTCTCGGTGTCGGCGAGACCACTTGGAGGTGCGGAAAGCCTAAGCATGTACGCGAGACACGCGGGCGTAAGATGCGGGAAGAGGACCTTTCTCAGGATCACAGCGCTGCTTGACATTTGATTCCGTCCGATCGGCACCACGCTCGACGGCGGCAGGTATCCATGGGATACCGAGCGCAGACGACGAACGACGACGACCGGCGGCGTGGGGTCGAATCTAGGTTACAACGCCACACTGCTCCAACAGCTCCAGGAAACAAGCCAAGGGTCTGTATATTGCGAATGGCCTGATTTTGAATGCCCGACGACGAGGATGGCGGCGGCGGAAGTATTGGGCGATTCTCAAGAGGAGTCGTTCTCCCGTCGTTACTCCGGGCGTCTCCAGAACTTTCAATCAGCAAAATCGATAGTGAATGAAATCGGTTAAGTGAAGGGATGCCTGAACGGGTGCGTACACCTTCGGCGGCATCGGCTCACTTGCTCACTCCTGTGCCGGGTGGCCACTGCCTTCGCTCCGTCGCTGGCGCTATCTGTTGCGCTCTGCCATCTATCAATGGTACTTCCGTGCACTCCGCGCCCCGTATCCTTCCGTATTGCCAGTGGAAGCGGTGGCCGAGAGTGAAAGTGCTTCTTGTTCGATCGATCGACTTGACTGAGCCGCCCAGTACTCAGAAGCCACTGGTCCTTAGGAGCCGCCGCCTCGGGGGGGTGCCGGCTTGCAGCAGGATCAATTGTATGCCTTAGGGCCACTTGCGAAGGGTTTTCTCTTGATTTCTCTGTGCGTTGTGCGTGGTTCCAAGTCTCACACAGAACTCGCGCCCACCAATGAGTCACAAGCGAACTGTTTCGCACGTTCGTCCTTTTCTTAATTGCCGGATCGCCGGTTGCATCACTGCACCGCGCGGTCACTGGTTGAAGTGGCCGAAGAAAAATTGCAACCTCACCGGGACGATTCGCCGACAAGGAATCGGTGATGCAACGGAACGGTCAGCAGACGAAACGCGCGACAGAACCCTTAGCAACGGGCCACGACAACGCGACGGTGTAGAGTGAACTGAATTCGATACCGAAATCCATCCCCTGGTGCACCGCGCTCCGACGGCGCCGTGCTGAGTCCGTGCTGTCCCGGGCTGTCAACACCCCAGCACCCAGCAGGCTCAGGCCACATCATCCGGCCACTCATCTCGCTTGCGATCATCAACAACCGGCGGCAGCGGTGCGTGTGCTGGTTCCTTTCCCCGCGGGGCCTACTTCCGGGGATGCGCCGTCTCACTCTCGCCGGCTGTCAGCTGTCTCGCTCGCCCGGCCAGCGCACGATAGCCTCTCCCAATCCGGGCACACCGAACCAACAATCATTTGCCCATCTCTTCTCGCCCAACGGTCCTCGGTTCGGGCCCAGTCACTCGGCAAATCCCGTCCCGTCCCGTCGACCCGGGGGCGTCGGTATTGGTGGGATAAGGACGAACCGTCGTGTGAAAGATGGAAGCTGGCGCGCTGCTCCTGCGTTCGCTAGTACGGTTCCAGCATCGGCGGACGACACTGAACGTCGCGCTCACAACGTGTGGTTTGTCTGCCATCAAACAGTTGGCCGCCGCTCTAGGATAACACAGCAGGTCTGTAGTCCTGCTCGTGGCCGGCCGGCGGCATCATAATGGCGAGGTCATACTGATTTCACTGTGATCTCTGTCGCATCGCTTCGAAAAGGGACACGCGAAAGGTGTGGCCATACCGAGACGCGCGTCTTTTCGCGCTTTGCCATGCAATTAAACTAAAAAAAAAAGGCAACAACAAACGTAGTTTTCTTTGCGATTAAGCCAACGAGGGGTGTCTGTGTCAGAATTATACTCCCGCTGCGGCTGCTGCTTCTGGCGCGGTTCAGGATAATCGGAATGGGCTAAAAATGTGATAAGGCTAATTGTTTTGTTATTGCCGATTGGCGGTGCTCACGTTACCGTCGCGCCGTGCCCTCCTGTCGCTTCCTGCCGTACAGCCAGGAGGCAAGATTTCGATTTTAACGTCCTTGAGCGGATGAGCGGGGAGCGGAATTCCATCGCTGACCGCGACGGCGTCGTCTACAAAATGTCGCCCAACCCAACCGGAAGGGAAGGCGCGCGCGGGGCGCAAAAAGGGGGCGTAAACATGGCGGCAAACCGTTTCCCGGTGTCCTTCTCGGAACTATGCACGCAGATCCTGGAACTGGCAGGACATAAGCTCCGCCCTCAAACACGAGAGCACGAGATGAGTGCCGAGAACGCGCGCACTCCGTCGTGGGTAGCGCGCATGACGGCCACGCAGAAGCAGCATCAGCAGCAGCAGCAGCACCAGCGGCAGTAGCAGTCGCCGCAGTCATCTGCGATGATGGCCGTCGTCTCTTCCTCGGAGGGACACATACACCTGAGGACGAGAGGTAACTCGAAAGGAAGAAGCACTCATCAGCCTGCCGGTGATTTGGCAATTGTTTCCGAATCCTTTCTGCCACAGACACACGCGTGTGACGTAGCGGCGGCGGCGGCGGCAGATGGAGTGAAAATATTGTCCAAATTGTAAAATTCCTTCCCCGCAAACGGTTGCCGTTCCGCCGTTCGAAACGGAGATGTGGAGGTCAAAACCGGACTCGGCAACACGGGAAATACTTTACAGCGTGAGCAAAGCATACCGAAAAGCTGGTCAAGTGTGGCCTTCTAGAAACGCTGCGGCTGAGGTACCGGCTTTTGGCACGAGGTGCCTTCCCACTGTGTGTGGTTTTATGTCCGCTACTCACGTTAACCTTACCTTACGGCGGAATGCAATTACCAGGCCGGGTTGACTTCCTCCGTGCGCCTTACACACCCCGGCATAAAGCGAGCGCCGGGCCTGTGCTTGTGTTTTATTAGACGAATTTCCGCATATTTGAAACAAAAATGTTAACATCAACGATAAATCGTATAAAACATGGGGTAGTGAAAACCGCAGCATTCGCAAAACACTCACTGCAACAAAAGAAGTCACGGAGCGTAAGATAAAAGGACACATTTCATATAACATTGAAACAGATAATGCAATTTCAAGATGGCACCGTAGAGAGCTTGTGTACCGGGCAGATGAAATGGAAAAGGCGGCAAGGGCGGTTTTAATTACATTTAAAGAGGTTTATTTCAATATCTGGCGAAACTTGTTTAGTGGGAAAGTACTTTCCATACTGAGGAATTGGCTTTTTGGGGTTTAAAAGCAAAGAAACAACTTCTTTTTTACAATTCCTCATTCCGCATAGTTTCTTTCAAACATCCTTTAAATTATCTATCAAATATGTTAATGCCTTAGAGATTGTTGAATTGAATGTTGAAATTCAAACGATTTACCGCTAAAGTTAGTTTTCTGGAAACTATCACAAAAACGTGACAAAAATGCTGATAGTTTCATCAACTCAAAGCCACTTTTAATAAGTTTGTGCATATATGTGTATGAATGCTTTCAAAGCATCATCGCGCCATCGTTGGCGCGGAAAATGAAAGCAGAATCTTCTGCTTTCGGTAATGTTTTTCAAAGTGAAAATAGAGTCACTTTTTTTGTTCATTCCAAATTCCATTCCAAATAGTATGTAGTCACTTGTAAGGATAAACGTCGTTGCGCTAGTTTTGTGTGTTTTTTGAAAAAATCTCCTCCTTCTAAAATGGATTAGCAAGCAAATTGCTAATTGGACTCGGCTAAACCTTCTTCTGTACAAGTTGAAGGAACTGACAGAGTCAGAATGAATATGTTAAATAAAAATGTTATCGGGCATGGAGCATAGAAAATTGTCGGGTGTCGGGAGCAAATTCTATTGTGCAATTAAAATAATCATCGATTGGACTTTGGAAACCATCCATTTGTCCAAACTTAGTTCATCAAATCTAATGCACACAGAAGATGCCTGAAGAACAGGTCGTTCGATGAAAGCAGGACCCCAGAGAGTTTCAAAAGGCACGGTAGCTTTGCCCATTCGAGCAGATGGACAAAGAAATGTCCGATGTGAACAGCATCAGATGGCTTTTTTAAGCAAGCTATCGGCAACAAGGACTCCAGGAAGCAGAATATCGCACTAAGTTGAGTCGGGCCCACAGCCGATGCCCAAATCGGTCAATCGGTCTTTATTTTACCGCTTTTTTAAATTTTCTAACACGAAATCGATAAGCGAACACACAATGGCCTTTGTGTAGGGATGATGATGTTCCTCCCGAAACGGTCCCAACGGAACGGATATCGATCGTTCTGCGAATGGGAAGCTGCTCACCTGTTGCTAAATGTCTGCATGGCGATAGCATCAGCGGCGCTAGCAAGTGCACACCATTGAAACATCACACGGCGCTGCCAACATCTCGTCTCTCTGTGGGCCACAAACTTATCAAGATTGCAACGCATATGGCACCGAAGCTACGGTGGACGGTGTTTTTTTTCCAAAGGCCATACCCTTTCGCTATCAGCACACCGCACAACATAATTTGGAGTGCTCGTGAGAAGATCGATAACGCGGCGCGCAGGAGAGAAGGCGACAAAAGCACATGTGCGTTTGGCCGCACCACGGACTAGCCATCAGTGTCGCAGCATCGTTCGAATCACCTGAGTGGCACAGGTATCAATTACCCG
>NW_026454402.1:0-8732 GCF_943734635.1 Anopheles cruzii
TTTTCAGAAATTCATTGTTTTCCCTTCGCTACGGGTGTGCGAGGTCGAAAATTCTGGAAACCGTGAGTGAACTCGGCCGAGCCATTCTGTCCCTTGTGTGGCCCGTTTGGTTTAGACGGATTGCAGAATTCGTGCTCGGTTCCATGTGTCCCAAATTGACATTCCACAGCCGCCGCCGGGCAGCATCATCAGAGGCTTTGCCTGAGACGATTCTATCAGAAGTTTTGTTAAATGTTACACGCAAACTGAAGGCTAGAATTCAACAAGCACCCAGAGCTAATACCCGGCCCATTCGAATCGTCAAGCCGGGGGTTAGTTCTTGATTTAATGAAAAGCCCTCTCAAAAGCATGGACACTCGTGTTTGTGATTTTCTATTCAAATATTCAAACGCTTTAGACACTTGAAAGAAAGAATGTTTTGCATCTGCCAAAAAAAATTGTACCACCCGAGCAGCTAGGGCTGCGCCATAAAACGCCCGCAGGCAAAATGGTGGCCAAAAGAGGAAAAAAAGTTACTCGTAAAAACCCCTTTTTAGCATCCCCCCCAAACAACAGAATGGTTCCCGTAAAACATTGTAAATCTCCAATAGCGCACAACGATATCATCGATCCGTCACGGTGCTACCAAACAGAGCGGGACCTAAACATTGCACCACAACACGCCGGGATGGACTGTGTCCCCGAAGGATGACAGCAAATAAAAACAACGGCAGATGAACGAAAAAATGGTTCGAAAACCAATTGCCCAATGCGTCGTCGCTTTTTTGCAACCAGTTGCAGGCCGAAAGGGATGAACGGAAAGTATTGCGCTGACGAAGCCACGCCGAAGCGCGCCCAGCCCAGTTTGGTAAGGGTTTTTATTGCACCAATTTAGTGTGCAACGGTTCGCTCTCGTTCCGGGAATCGGCCCAAACAAGGAAAACAAGCAAAACCAAACGCCAAAGTTGTGCAATATCAGTGCGTAGGGGGCATGGCACTCGGACCATTACCAAGAAGTCCGAGGGCCGAACTCTGGTCCAGTTCACGGTTCTTGCGCGTCGAAACGCACAGTAGGGTTTCACCGTTTCGCTCCAGTTTCGGACGTGTGCAATCCCGTGTGCAATCCCTCGACCACAATCCCGATGGACGAAACATCCCGAGATAGCCGGGAAGGTCGGTTTGGGTTCCATTTTCTTGTGACTCTTCCGGTGCGTGGGGTGCAATATAACGATAAATCAATCCACGATCCAGCAATCTGGGGTTGCACGGCACGGCACAGCTTTCCACGGGCTGAATTTTTAGGGCTTTCCGACATCCGACCGGAGGAATCCATTCTCGACATTTATCGATCGTCGCTTCCACCGTGCTCCGATGAGTCACGGATTCGATTTCGTTGCCCGCTGCCGTACGTCGAGAAGAAGCAAATCTCCGCGCCCGTCCCGGTGGAGAAAGAGAGAGCCGAATCCGGAGCTCCCGATTCCGGAGCCCCGGGGGCTACTTCAAGACACCCAAAAAAGTATCCCTAATTGGGCCCGCCGTTTTGCCCGCCGCTCCTCCCGGTTCAGGCAGCAAATTATGATTAGCTCGTAAAATAAAACCTCGCCAAAATACGATCCGATCACTTCGATACGGCCCAGAATAACGACGGGCCGACGAGTGAAGGGGGTCTAACAATTTAATGCGCCAGAAAATTTGCTGACCCCAGGGCCGTCCAACGCATGAGCTTCTAAAACGACAAGAATGGACAAGGTTCGATTAGTACACTCGATCCGTCGGCCATTTTGACAGCCATCCGACGTGTGCGGTGTGTGTGTGCGGTAGCGCTTCGCTTCGCGATTCGCCTTCAAAACGCTGCAACACCCACGGATGAAGGATGGAAGTTGTTTTAATATTGAACCGAAGCCCCGGGCGGAATGGGCCAAGGGTGGCGTTGCGAGAGCGTTCCCCTTTGATGGCAAAAGTAATAAAGAAGTGAACTAAAAACATAAACACACGCACACGGCCACACGTCCTCTCGGAGCGCAAGGACCTCTTCTGCTAAACTTGCGGGCCATAAACACATAAAAATACGAATGCACTTATTGTGTGCGCCGCGGTGCGTTGGGCTGGGGACGGTGCGCGAGGGGGCGTTCACATCGACCCGGAGCACGGTTCCGATCAGGACACTCCCCGCTCCGGTGGGATGCTGTCAGAAGGGGCTTACGGTTCCCCTCCGCGGGCAAGCCGTAAGGCGGCGGCCGTACGTAAGATGGAGGAGGTATTGTTATATCTCAACTTAACCGAAAGAAACACAATAATGTGGGATGTTTGGCGTGTGCGGGCGGATGTTATGGCGGATCCTTGCCGTGCCGTGCCGTGTTTCCGCAAGATGGATGAATAAAGATCGGGACTTTCGGCACGATGCGGGAAGTGCGCGTGCTGTAAACATAAATTTAATGTTGATTGGATTTCTGGCAAATGACAAGTAGAGTAATATTGCAGCCAGCCAGTCAGCCAGCCAGCCAACCGGCAGCGTGTGCATAAAGCCATGTGGCGCGTAGGCGGATCGGAGAACCTGGCCACACTGACGGACGGGTCATAAAACAAATGCTCGGCCCGCGTTGCTAATTCGAGGGCCACAGAAGGGGACGCAGGGCGTATTAAAACTGCCATAACCATAAAACGATACTACGCAAGCGGAAGCTGCAAACAACACTTGCGGAAACGGTTTTCTTGAAGATGGTTTATCTTTATCGAACCTAAAGGAGTGTGCTGCCCGACGTGCTATTATTATTGCGGAAACACTCGTTGTGTTGATAATTAATGTTGTTTGAACTTCTCCGGTAATGATTCTTTTTTCTCATTTTGCCGACATGACAACAAGAACCATAAGACATTCAACAAAAATTAGCCCTGCCCTGCCACCAGAGATAGGCTTCGGCTTGAGTTTTCTTCACGCAAAATTTGGTTACCCAAAGAAATTCATTTATTTACAATTTAAATTCATCAGAGTAGAATGAAAACGATTCTAATAATGTAAATGTAAAATGCGAATAATAGAATAGAACAAAACGAGAACAGGACGAGGACTGAATAGCTCCACATTGCATCGGATTCACCATTCTGCCTTTCGCCAAGTTTTTGGGACTACTTATTTCTGGCATCCGACCATCCTGGGTTCATTCGCGGAAAAGCGTGTCCAGAAAAGAAAGTTTCAAGTTGGGACACTTAGCACGAAGTAAGGATGCCAATTGTAAGAATATTTTATTCGAGACAAAGAAAAGAGCCCAAAATGTATTAATAGGAAGCGAAAGAGTTAAAAGAACTAAAGGATAGAAGCTTTTTTAAGTCTTACGGCTAGGATAAGTCTAAAAGCCTTGAATCTCTGTGTCGTTCGCGTCCCAAAAACCAACAATAGGCGTGGGACATTTAATCTTGGTTTAGGACCAATCCAAAAAAAAATGGCATAATATTGTGACGAAAAGAATAGTGCAGAAGAGCGACGGATCGAATCGGATCGGGGTGTACAATACGGACTACTGAGTAGTGCTAACAATTAGTGGCTTTCTTTTGACGGAATGCATCATTATATTTTACCGTTAAGGAATAAGTTGAACTTTAAGAATAAGATAGAGTTGAACTATTAATCACTATTAAAAAGTTGAATCCACAAATAAGACCTGGCGAGGCCCACAACAACAAAAGTAAATTTGATGGGACTGATAAAAAACACTCGAATAAGCAAATACGTTACATGAATTGTGCAGCGTGTAGGATTTTCCGCAATAGGTCATGTTATTGCAGCGCCTGTTATACATCATGGCGGAACGGTGGTTCTTCGGTGGGTTGTTGCCTATTTCCTCCGGTAACCACTTGAACCCTTGGCAGAAGCCTTGTAAGGGGTGACGATGAATCACTTTATCACACTGAACCTGATCGGACCCAGAGACCCCGCTGAAGGCGCTGAAGGTGCCAAGGAGATGATCCACGTGGTCAACTTCACAGCTACTTCACGGGCAAGGACACCGTAGAGTTCATGGTGTTCGTAATCTGTGCTACGGAAATGTCAAGGGCACTGTCAAGCACTGGCGGCGATACACTCGGAGCACTAGTAATTCTACAACGGTCTAACGAACTCCGTCCACCGTCGCGAGCAGTTGCAGCAGCAGAAAGCTCTCGGTGTCGGCGAGACCACTTGGAGGTGCGGAAAGCCTAAGCATGTACGCGAGACACGCGGGCGTAAGATGCGGGAAGAGGACCTTTCTCAGGATCACAGCGCTGCTTGACATTTGATTCCGTCCGATCGGCACCACGCTCGACGGCGGCAGGTATCCATGGGATACCGAGCGCAGACGACGAACGACGACGACCGGCGGCGTGGGGTCGAATCTAGGTTACAACGCCACACTGCTCCAACAGCTCCAGGAAACAAGCCAAGGGTCTGTATATTGCGAATGGCCTGATTTTGAATGCCCGACGACGAGGATGGCGGCGGCGGAAGTATTGGGCGATTCTCAAGAGGAGTCGTTCTCCCGTCGTTACTCCGGGCGTCTCCAGAACTTTCAATCAGCAAAATCGATAGTGAATGAAATCGGTTAAGTGAAGGGATGCCTGAACGGGTGCGTACACCTTCGGCGGCATCGGCTCACTTGCTCACTCCTGTGCCGGGTGGCCACTGCCTTCGCTCCGTCGCTGGCGCTATCTGTTGCGCTCTGCCATCTATCAATGGTACTTCCGTGCACTCCGCGCCCCGTATCCTTCCGTATTGCCAGTGGAAGCGGTGGCCGAGAGTGAAAGTGCTTCTTGTTCGATCGATCGACTTGACTGAGCCGCCCAGTACTCAGAAGCCACTGGTCCTTAGGAGCCGCCGCCTCGGGGGGGTGCCGGCTTGCAGCAGGATCAATTGTATGCCTTAGGGCCACTTGCGAAGGGTTTTCTCTTGATTTCTCTGTGCGTTGTGCGTGGTTCCAAGTCTCACACAGAACTCGCGCCCACCAATGAGTCACAAGCGAACTGTTTCGCACGTTCGTCCTTTTCTTAATTGCCGGATCGCCGGTTGCATCACTGCACCGCGCGGTCACTGGTTGAAGTGGCCGAAGAAAAATTGCAACCTCACCGGGACGATTCGCCGACAAGGAATCGGTGATGCAACGGAACGGTCAGCAGACGAAACGCGCGACAGAACCCTTAGCAACGGGCCACGACAACGCGACGGTGTAGAGTGAACTGAATTCGATACCGAAATCCATCCCCTGGTGCACCGCGCTCCGACGGCGCCGTGCTGAGTCCGTGCTGTCCCGGGCTGTCAACACCCCAGCACCCAGCAGGCTCAGGCCACATCATCCGGCCACTCATCTCGCTTGCGATCATCAACAACCGGCGGCAGCGGTGCGTGTGCTGGTTCCTTTCCCCGCGGGGCCTACTTCCGGGGATGCGCCGTCTCACTCTCGCCGGCTGTCAGCTGTCTCGCTCGCCCGGCCAGCGCACGATAGCCTCTCCCAATCCGGGCACACCGAACCAACAATCATTTGCCCATCTCTTCTCGCCCAACGGTCCTCGGTTCGGGCCCAGTCACTCGGCAAATCCCGTCCCGTCCCGTCGACCCGGGGGCGTCGGTATTGGTGGGATAAGGACGAACCGTCGTGTGAAAGATGGAAGCTGGCGCGCTGCTCCTGCGTTCGCTAGTACGGTTCCAGCATCGGCGGACGACACTGAACGTCGCGCTCACAACGTGTGGTTTGTCTGCCATCAAACAGTTGGCCGCCGCTCTAGGATAACACAGCAGGTCTGTAGTCCTGCTCGTGGCCGGCCGGCGGCATCATAATGGCGAGGTCATACTGATTTCACTGTGATCTCTGTCGCATCGCTTCGAAAAGGGACACGCGAAAGGTGTGGCCATACCGAGACGCGCGTCTTTTCGCGCTTTGCCATGCAATTAAACTAAAAAAAAAAGGCAACAACAAACGTAGTTTTCTTTGCGATTAAGCCAACGAGGGGTGTCTGTGTCAGAATTATACTCCCGCTGCGGCTGCTGCTTCTGGCGCGGTTCAGGATAATCGGAATGGGCTAAAAATGTGATAAGGCTAATTGTTTTGTTATTGCCGATTGGCGGTGCTCACGTTACCGTCGCGCCGTGCCCTCCTGTCGCTTCCTGCCGTACAGCCAGGAGGCAAGATTTCGATTTTAACGTCCTTGAGCGGATGAGCGGGGAGCGGAATTCCATCGCTGACCGCGACGGCGTCGTCTACAAAATGTCGCCCAACCCAACCGGAAGGGAAGGCGCGCGCGGGGCGCAAAAAGGGGGCGTAAACATGGCGGCAAACCGTTTCCCGGTGTCCTTCTCGGAACTATGCACGCAGATCCTGGAACTGGCAGGACATAAGCTCCGCCCTCAAACACGAGAGCACGAGATGAGTGCCGAGAACGCGCGCACTCCGTCGTGGGTAGCGCGCATGACGGCCACGCAGAAGCAGCATCAGCAGCAGCAGCAGCACCAGCGGCAGTAGCAGTCGCCGCAGTCATCTGCGATGATGGCCGTCGTCTCTTCCTCGGAGGGACACATACACCTGAGGACGAGAGGTAACTCGAAAGGAAGAAGCACTCATCAGCCTGCCGGTGATTTGGCAATTGTTTCCGAATCCTTTCTGCCACAGACACACGCGTGTGACGTAGCGGCGGCGGCGGCGGCAGATGGAGTGAAAATATTGTCCAAATTGTAAAATTCCTTCCCCGCAAACGGTTGCCGTTCCGCCGTTCGAAACGGAGATGTGGAGGTCAAAACCGGACTCGGCAACACGGGAAATACTTTACAGCGTGAGCAAAGCATACCGAAAAGCTGGTCAAGTGTGGCCTTCTAGAAACGCTGCGGCTGAGGTACCGGCTTTTGGCACGAGGTGCCTTCCCACTGTGTGTGGTTTTATGTCCGCTACTCACGTTAACCTTACCTTACGGCGGAATGCAATTACCAGGCCGGGTTGACTTCCTCCGTGCGCCTTACACACCCCGGCATAAAGCGAGCGCCGGGCCTGTGCTTGTGTTTTATTAGACGAATTTCCGCATATTTGAAACAAAAATGTTAACATCAACGATAAATCGTATAAAACATGGGGTAGTGAAAACCGCAGCATTCGCAAAACACTCACTGCAACAAAAGAAGTCACGGAGCGTAAGATAAAAGGACACATTTCATATAACATTGAAACAGATAATGCAATTTCAAGATGGCACCGTAGAGAGCTTGTGTACCGGGCAGATGAAATGGAAAAGGCGGCAAGGGCGGTTTTAATTACATTTAAAGAGGTTTATTTCAATATCTGGCGAAACTTGTTTAGTGGGAAAGTACTTTCCATACTGAGGAATTGGCTTTTTGGGGTTTAAAAGCAAAGAAACAACTTCTTTTTTACAATTCCTCATTCCGCATAGTTTCTTTCAAACATCCTTTAAATTATCTATCAAATATGTTAATGCCTTAGAGATTGTTGAATTGAATGTTGAAATTCAAACGATTTACCGCTAAAGTTAGTTTTCTGGAAACTATCACAAAAACGTGACAAAAATGCTGATAGTTTCATCAACTCAAAGCCACTTTTAATAAGTTTGTGCATATATGTGTATGAATGCTTTCAAAGCATCATCGCGCCATCGTTGGCGCGGAAAATGAAAGCAGAATCTTCTGCTTTCGGTAATGTTTTTCAAAGTGAAAATAGAGTCACTTTTTTTGTTCATTCCAAATTCCATTCCAAATAGTATGTAGTCACTTGTAAGGATAAACGTCGTTGCGCTAGTTTTGTGTGTTTTTTGAAAAAATCTCCTCCTTCTAAAATGGATTAGCAAGCAAATTGCTAATTGGACTCGGCTAAACCTTCTTCTGTACAAGTTGAAGGAACTGACAGAGTCAGAATGAATATGTTAAATAAAAATGTTATCGGGCATGGAGCATAGAAAATTGTCGGGTGTCGGGAGCAAATTCTATTGTGCAATTAAAATAATCATCGATTGGACTTTGGAAACCATCCATTTGTCCAAACTTAGTTCATCAAATCTAATGCACACAGAAGATGCCTGAAGAACAGGTCGTTCGATGAAAGCAGGACCCCAGAGAGTTTCAAAAGGCACGGTAGCTTTGCCCATTCGAGCAGATGGACAAAGAAATGTCCGATGTGAACAGCATCAGATGGCTTTTTTAAGCAAGCTATCGGCAACAAGGACTCCAGGAAGCAGAATATCGCACTAAGTTGAGTCGGGCCCACAGCCGATGCCCAAATCGGTCAATCGGTCTTTATTTTACCGCTTTTTTAAATTTTCTAACACGAAATCGATAAGCGAACACACAATGGCCTTTGTGTAGGGATGATGATGTTCCTCCCGAAACGGTCCCAACGGAACGGATATCGATCGTTCTGCGAATGGGAAGCTGCTCACCTGTTGCTAAATGTCTGCATGGCGATAGCATCAGCGGCGCTAGCAAGTGCACACCATTGAAACATCACACGGCGCTGCCAACATCTCGTCTCTCTGTGGGCCACAAACTTATCAAGATTGCAACGCATATGGCACCGAAGCTACGGTGGACGGTGTTTTTTTTCCAAAGGCCATACCCTTTCGCTATCAGCACACCGCACAACATAATTTGGAGTGCTCGTGAGAAGATCGATAACGCGGCGCGCAGGAGAGAAGGCGACAAAAGCACATGTGCGTTTGGCCGCACCACGGACTAGCCATCAGTGTCGCAGCATCGTTCGAATCACCTGAGTGGCACAGGTATCAATTACCCG
>NW_026454403.1:0-2207 GCF_943734635.1 Anopheles cruzii
GCCTTGGTACTCTTCGCTCCAAAACCCTGGAACCACTGGTCTGAATACTTCGCTGGCGGAGCTCCTATTTTCTGATATGCCTTTTTGGTCATTATATTATACTCACTGCCGCTATCGAAAATTGAGTACAACGAAACACCGTTGATCTCCATTTCGACAATTGGTTCCTGGAAAGTCGCGATCACGTTGGTGCGAGTTATGTTCTGTTTGCAGTCTCGAGCTCGATGCCCTGGCTCACCGCACGAGAAACACCGGAAAGGCTCTTTTCGCTTCGGGCATTCTCTCGCCATGTGCCCGTGCTGGCTGCAATTGTGGCACCGCAAATTTGGTTCCATAGCTCGCACCGTCGCCGATGTTGCTTTCTTTTTGCCATGCCTCTCCACCTGTTCGTCCTCGGCTTTGCGCTTCTTCCCGCGCTGTACCTCTTCCAAAGCCTCAAGGCCGTTTGCCCCGGCCTTTACGCCCCTTGGCCATTCCGTAACCGCCGTGTGAACGGTGCTCTCCTGCTGCTGCCGACATGCTTGGCCCAAAGTCGCCGATGTTGCTTTCTTTTTCGTAGGCCTCTCCACCTGTTCGTCCTCGGCCTTGCTCTTCAATGAGCCGAAACTTCTCCCGTGTGAAACTTTCTCTGATCTTCAACCGTTCTAGTTGAATGTCTCTCTCCTCCTCCAGCCTCTGGATCTGGAGGGCCACTCGTCGTTCACGCACTGAAGATGACGTTGTCGTAGATGCCGTTGCCGACCTCTCTCTGCGTTGTCTGGCATCCGTTCGCCAGAACCGTTCCGATTCAACTGGTGCGAATCCTGTATTCAATCCCGACACGGGGCGATCGAAGCGATTGTACGATGCCATCGATCAGCCAATCAGAAATTGGCAACCGATCCCAGCGGTATCTTTTGTAATTACTCTTATCGGCCCGTTTAACGAGTGTTATTTCACACGGACATCAATCAAATCAAATTTGCTGCGCTCCACGTTGGGAGCATAGTGCCGTTATTAGAATCTTCCATCCGGGGCGATTTGCAGCTCTCGCCTTGACCTGTGTCCAGGTCAAATTCGGGTCGACTCTCCTGATGTCCACGTTGAGACTGCGACGCCATGAACCTCTGGGTCTTCCTCTACAGCGACGTCCTTGGGGGTTCCAGTCCAGCGCTTGCCTGCAGATCTCGGTACCGCTCCTTCGTAAAGTGTGGCCGACCAACCGCCACTTTCTCTCAAGGATCTCCGTTGATATTGGCCTCTGGTGACAACGTCGGTGGAGCTCGGCATTTGAGATCCAGTTTTGTGGCCACCAGGCCCGTATAATGTTTCTCAGGCATCGGTTAATGAACACCTGGAGCCTCTGTACGTTCTCTGCTGAAACGCCCCATGTCTTGCTTGCGTAGAGCAGCACAGATTTCACGTTGGAGTTGAAGATCCGGATTTTTGTGCGGTGACTGATCTGGTTTGATCTCCATGTATTTCTCAGGCTCGCAAAGGCAGCTCTTGCTTTCTTAATACGTGCGCATATGTCGGCACTGGTTCCGCCATCTGACCCTATTTGGCTACCAATTTACTGGAAGCTTTCAACCGTCTCCACTGCTTGCCCATCAACTGTGAACCTGGAAGGCGTGACCGTGTTTATGTCCATTGCTTTCGTCTTGCTGACATTGATAGTGAGGCCTGCTGTGTGAGAGCGTGCAGCTAGGTCGTTGAGCTTGCTCTGCATATCAGAGCGCCGTGTTGATAATAGGGCAATGTCATCAGCGAAAGCAAGGTCGTTGAGGTGCTCCATCCTAATGGGTTCCCAAAGCAACCCACGGTTTTGATCCTGGTCGATTGTGCCCACCATGATCTCGTCAATGACGATCAGGAACAGTAACGGTGATAGTGGACATTCCTGCCTCACACCAGCTTTGACCCGTATTGGGTCCGATAAGACTCCGTTGTGCAGAACTCTGCACACAAAAGCCTCATACTGTGCTGATATGAGGTGGACTGTCTTATCTGGAACTCCCCTTCGTCTCAGGGCGTTCCAGAGATTCTCGTGGCTCAACCGATCGGAAGCTTTTTCATAATCATTCATCAATACCATGTAAAGGGACTTCTGGAATTCATTGATCTGCTCAACAATGATGCGCAGCGTGGCAATATGGTCGTTACAGGATCTGCCTGCTCGAAATCCTGCCTGTTGCCGGCGGAGGGTCGCATCGACCTTCTCCTTGATG